>NC_056749.1:498903325-498905825 GCF_019279795.1 Protopterus annectens | reverse complement strand
TTGCTAATAATGGCTGGCCTTTATTTTTGATTATTCTGCAGATGCTAGGATTGGATTGTTTCTGTACTATGGCAAATTGTGCTGAAATCCAAAATGTACAAAATTATTCAGATCATAGTAAAAGTTGTTGCTTTAATTGACTAAGACATATCTATGCAGTTTAAAGCAACGCATGGTCATCATGATAGTAACAGATAGCTCGGTGAACCAGTTATCGACCACAAAGGGTACATATCCGATGATGATGGGTGCAAGAGACAGTCTTGTGACTTTCTAATGACATGATGCAGGGAAACAGTGGCTTCAAGCTGAACAAGACTGAATTTTGTCATCACATCTGACTGGGGACACATCAACGCCTGTCTGAATCTTAGAGACGATGTATACATTTATAAGAAATGTTGACAAAAACAGATACCTAGCATGAAACAAACTTTTAAGTACATTGCTGGATATTTTTATGCAGAACGGTAAGGCTACACATGGCTGACTTTGCTCATATTTTGAGAGAGTGGTTAGACTCTAATGTGAAAAATGTCAATACAATTTTGGAACTGTTTAGTTGTAGATAAATTCCAATGTGCACTCCCTAGCTACTTAAAAAGGTTGGTATTTAAATGTGTTTCTAAGTCTTCAGAACAATGTGTTGCTCTATCAGAACATTGGCAGTTGTAACCTATGAAGCTAGCTTCACTGCACTAAGTGCTAGTAACAAACTAGTGCTTACCTTTCACAGCACACCTGTGTTGTGTACTGCACTGCAATTCAGTCAACAAACTTGTCCACATTTTAAAGGGAAATATTAACAATTTACAAGCATAAGCACGTGTGTTCTCTCTTCCTTGACAAATATTACACTGTACAACATGAAAGATGCAATAGTCCAACAGTTGATATACAAGACACATGCATAAGTGTAAACAAGAAGGGTCAGTGGGTAGCATTAGTTTGAATCCATGTTGCTGAAAACAACTTTAAGCAATAAAAAAACATTCACCCATGCAGAGGAAGACCCTACAATAACTGCTAACATTTATATGTTTACTCCACAGTTATGCAGTGCTGGGGAAAAGAGTATTGTCAATGACTGCTGAAAGTAGTTTTCAGTGATATTTATGTGCAGTAAAGGCACTCACACAAAATTATTGGTACAAATGATTGGCTTGCTAAATATTACCTAAGTGATTTTATTTTACAAAATGACAAGTAAGCTGGAAATGGTCTCATTTGTAAATACTTGGCTTTTAGTTTGCAGACTTATCAGTGATCAGAATCAAACACACTATCTTGTATCTGTGAAGAAAAGCCTTTTAACCATTATACCAGCCCTGCTCCCTGATATCTGACAGGTTAAATGGCATTACCATGAGTAGCATAAATTGAGAACTGACATCTTTGTCACCAGATCTGCCACAAATCGTATCTGTTTAACAGCCTTGACATCTGTTCTGATAAGCTACTGGTCAAACATACAGGAAAAGTTAAAATGCCAAAACATTTGAAAAGCTAAAAACTGGCTAGGCATATTGAATAGTCTTGATACATAGTTCTGGAGAATAGCATTAAAATTCCTTTAAATGACACCAAGGCACACTTTGAGATATGGACATATGAATGAAACTGGAAAAATAATTTGTTTCAGAATGGTACATACATTATATTACTGCAAGGGCAAATAAAGAAATCCATAATATGTTTAGCTTTTGATGTACTTATCTCCAGAAGTGTCGCTCCAGTGCCAATTGTCATAATTATTAACAAATTGGAATAGTTGGTATCTTTATAGTGACTACCACTAGAATCATTAGCAAAGCAGTCTGGAAAATATAAAAACGGAATAAAAAAATGCAATCGTGAACTAGTCTCGCAGACGCACTCCACTGCTTCCTTCGTTCATTCTGGGAATACTGTTGGGAGTGTGTGTCTGGGAGTCTAGTTCACCATTTCATTTTTTTATTCAGTTTGGAAAATATATTTAAAACTATGGCTGATATAACTGTATCTTGCAGCAGTGCTGGGTTTGACTACTACAGCTTCCTGCTTTTGCTTACTGTGTGACTCTGACCAAGCCATTTAATCCCTTAGTGTATCTGGGCTTATACTGAAAGGAGTTCATGTTCATAACTATTCTACCTCCAATTCGCAAGTCCACACATGTATGTTTGCACTGCAAAATGGCAGACAGAGAAATTAGCAACTTGTTTGTAATTAACACTGTGTGTTTATTACCAAATGCACAACATTCTGATTGCACATATTATCAACTGTATCAACACGAAGTGTGAAGCTAGAATACTGGGGTTGTCTAACTGAAGACAGATGATTGTACTGGCATGCATGCTATTGTGGTGAGAGGGAGGGAGAGTTGTAAAAATCATTGCTGGCATGGTTAAGTGCTAGCAGTGATTTATTTCTGTGGGGAGATATGTCAGTTCTTCATATAGTAGGTATTTAAGAATAGGGAATGTGGGAGCTTGTCCCCTTGGTATAAACATTTATT
>NC_056749.1:498895825-498898325 GCF_019279795.1 Protopterus annectens | reverse complement strand
CCCAAAGGGGATGACTATGCATTTTTTGCATTTAGCTTCAGGCCATGACTTTGGCACCAGTTATCTGTCTCTGTGAGACCCTTTTGGAGTATGCTTGCATTAGCCGGGGAGTCTATTATGGCACCCAGTTTGCAGTCATCTGCAAACTTTGTCAGCCACAGTCCTCCCGTGTTTACCTGTACCTCAGAGAATTAAATACCGAACAAGAGCAGTCCCAGGACTGAGCCTTGTGGAACTCCACTTGTAACTGGTTTAGAGTCTGACAAGGCACCTGCAATTCTGACCATGTGGGTTCTATCCCTGAGCCAGTTTGCAACCCATCTTGTGACATAGGGGTTGGCATTTAAGCTAGTGAGCTTATTTATGATACCTGAATGGGGTATTGTGTCGAAGGCTTTTATGAGGTCCAGGTAGGCTGTGTGGACTACTTTCCCTTCATCTATGGCCCTGGTAACTGTTTCAAAGTCGTCAATCAGATTCAAGAGGCAAGACCTGCATTTAACAAAGCCGAACTGGGTAGGATCCAGTGTCTGAAGGTTTCCGATATCATTGTTTATGAGTTCCATGATGATACGCTCCATAGCTTTGCAGACCAGGCTAGTCAGGCTTATGGGGCGATAGTTTACGGGGTCCAGTGTGGCACCTCCCTTGTGGAGCGGGACCACTGTTGCTGTACGCCATTCCTTGGGTACATATCCTATGGTAAGGATGAGGTTGAACAAAGACTTAAGGTGAGGATTAAGTTAATCTTGTAGCTTGTGTAAGACGCATCCCAGGACACCGTCTGGTCCCATTGATGCTGTGTTTTTTGCTTTGGAGAGGGCCGCTCTCACCTGTGCATCTGTGATCTCAGGAAGGCTACACTCTGTTGGGATAGACATTTGCTCTTTTGGGGGGAATGGGGGGGGGGGGAATTTGCACTGAATCTGTCTGCCAGGATGTTGGCAATGTCTGTTGGTTCAGTGTATTTTTTGTAATTTTGCACTAACTCGGAGCAATCTGGGAGTTGCCGCCCAGGTTCCTGACATAACTAAAGAATGCCTTGTGGTTGTCCTTAGTATCTTGTGCAATTTTTCTTTCAAAGCTGGCCTTAGATGATTTTATGAGGGAGTGTAGCTTCTTGCTAGTACTGACCAGAGAAGCCTTCCCTTTTTGGCATCTTACTCTGTCATGTAGTAGCTTTCTCCTTTTGTTGTACAGCTTATTTATGGCCAGGGTCCACCAGACAGGTCTCCTGCCTTTTGAGGAGTGAGTCTTTGTTTTATTTGGGATGGCACAATCCATGCATTCCTGTAGGTGTCCATAGAATGCATTTGCGAAGGATTCTGCGGTAAGAGCCGTGTTTTCCACTGGCCCAGGGGCTTTGAAGGATACCATCTCAATTTTGAGAAGTGTGAAGTTTGCTTTTGAGAAGTTCTTCACCGTGGTTACCTTGGTTGTGTGTGGGGATGGGATATGGATGTCCAGTGAGATTAATTTGTGGTCTGACCTTACCAGTGAGGGGTATACCTCCGGTGTGGAACATAGAGTCCCTATGTTTGTGATGACCAGATCCAATATGTTTTCCCCTCTTGTGACCGTTGACCGGTTGTTCCATAGCATTTGAGTTTATAAATTCTAGGAACCATTGGGCAAGGGTGTGTGGGCTCGAGTAGTTTACCCAGTCAATGTTTGGGTAGTTGAAGTCACCCCATATGATGGTGTTTGGCGAGACTTTCATGTTTTCCAGTGTTTTCAGGAATGCCAAGTGGGGTTCCTGAGTTCCGGAGGGTGGTCTGTAGCAGGCTATAAACTGAAAAGCAGTTTTGCCCACTGTTAGTTGCACATGGATGGTTTCCGTTGCTTCGTGCAGTGCTACTAACCTGGAGGTGTGAGTATTTTTTATGTATATGGATACTCCCCCTCCTTTTGTGGTTCGGTCTGAGTTTTGCGGCCGAAAAGCATGGTATGAAGTATAACTTGGTAGTGCTGGGGTGCTTTCAGGAGCCTTGAACCAGGTTTCTGTTACTGCACAGACATCGATGTTCTCCATACTGAGGAGAGTCACGAGTGCATGATTTTCAGGTTTAGACTTCTGGCGTTGAGCAGCATTACCCTTAGTTTCTTTTTCTCTGTATTGTCTATGGAGGTGGGTTTGTCTTTTGAGCCTTGCCTAAAAAATCCACTATGGGGGTGGCAGGAGCCTTTGCAGTATTCAAAAGCACAGGCAACGGGGAATGCACAGAAAATACTTTACACAGGCTAGTGCACTTGAGTGGGGAGCCTCAACAGTTAAATTAACAAAAAGCCAAACTTTTAAAGTGCAGGTATAACTTAAATGCAAAAACAAGCTTAAATCTAGTAAAAGACCAGTTTTTACTCGATTTTCAACAAGAAAAGACAGTCACAAAGATAAAGGCAGTAAAAAGTACTTATAATCTTGTAGCAGTCACTTTTTTTTGTCTCTCTGCTGCTAGCACCACTCTGCAGGACCAAGAGAAGTTTGCTGAGTCAGAAACAA
>NC_056749.1:498770239-498831025 GCF_019279795.1 Protopterus annectens | reverse complement strand
ATCACATCTACTGGCTTTTCTTCTGTTTAACCAACCGGTTTGGCCACCTAAATGCGCATGCGTACATACCCACACATATATATCTATATATTATTTGTTCATAGGCAATTACTAGGCTATTGATCTGAGAGGATATTAAGAAGCCTATCCCTGCCTTCTCGTCGTAATAATTAGCTTGTATATTTTGCATGAATCTCCATAGAGGGCCACACAACTGCATATTGGGTACTTACACATTCCCCCTATCCATGAAGGCCAATGGTGCTAAGCCATGGTTGTGAATTTGTGGTTGCACACAGAGTCACCTCGGGTCATAAATATCTCTGTTCATTTGCTGCATAATGATCCTTTTCAGACAGAGTCATGTCTATGGCCTTACATCTGAAGCTTGTCAGACCTATGGGAATGTAATTACCCATGTCTGTTATTGCCCCTATGTGCAAGGGAAAGACCTGTTTTTCTCCATTCATCTGGCACAAAGTCTGTTTTGAAGCTAATGTGGAATGGCATCTTTAGGGGGTTTGGCGATTCATGTTTCAGGGTAGCCAGTAAGCAGCCTGATATGTTATCCATCCCCAAACATGTTGTGTTCTTAGCTTTGTATAGAGACTTGTTAATAGATTCTTATAAGATTTGAAGAATGGGCCAAGGTCGTTATTTGATCTGAGAATACTGGAGGGCAGGGGGTTGTGCAGCTGGAGTTTAATTTAAACACTAGATTGTCTATGTTCTCTGGATCTGAGTATGTGTTATCACTTACTGTTAGATTTGCACAATGCTGCCATTATGTCCGTGATTTCTAGCGTAGTTAAAGAGGGCTTTGTGGTCATCTTTTGCCCGAGTAGCTACTTTTACCACATATCTACTTTGGTTGATTCATATCAAGATTCAGAATTCCTTGTTTAGTTTAGCAAGAGCATGTTTTTGCTTCTTGAGATCTAGATTTGTTTTTGCATATAAAGAGTTTTTTTTTTCTTCTTTTAATACAGAACCTGTTTATATTATGGTTCCACCATAGAGTTTTATTTTTGAAATTGCATTCTATTTATTTCAGAGGAGATAGAAGCATCTATATGACTATTTATACATGCATAGAACTTGGTAGCAAAGGATTCTGAATAAGCATTGAGATCATTTGTATAGTCTATAAATACTGAGGTATTGGGACATAGCAATAGCTAGGGTGGGGCAAGAGAGGCAACTACCCCTGGAGCAAATAGGAATGCAATCAGTCCATCCTGATTGCTCTTTAATGCAATACCAGCTTTTCAAATCCAGTACTATATTTGCAGTCAAACCTGAGCACCATAGTAGTTCATGAGTGGTCTAAACTGTAGCAAGCAGTTTGCAGCTATCCTGCAAGCATTAGTACATCTCAGCAGTTTAGCTACACTGCAAAGTTCTGAACATTAGTCTTTTTGTGACTATTATTTCCAAATACCATACCCATAATCTCTCCCAAAGGTAGTAACGAAACTGCTGTATTGCTTGCATGTTATGCATGGTAAACCGGATTAAAAAAAGCATTTTCCATGTCACAAAGGGGCAGAGTTATTATTATTACTCAAAATGAATTGTGTTGCCTACTGTCCTTTGTGCTGTAGCAGTTTTACACTATTGATATATTCAACATGTTTAAAGGTGACAGCTCAAAAATAAAACATACTGATTTCTTCCTGAAAGGTTCATAGCTTTCTGACATGTTTATTTTCAAGTGTTCATTACCCTTGTATTTTTCATAGAATGGAAGCATCTTGTCATGTTATACTTTTTCTTCATCTGTTGTAGTATATGATGTGTGTGCTCAAGATGCATGATGTCTATGCTGCTGCTACTTCAACTTCTGGAGGAAAAGATGGAAAGGTACAGTGAGGTAATCTTTACCCTAATGACCATCGTACAGTGAGGTAATCTTTACCCTAATGACCATCGTACAGTGAGGTAATATTTACCCTAATGACCATCGTACAGTGAGGTAATCTTTACCCTCATGACCATCGTACAGTGAGGTAATCTTTACCCTAATGACCATCATACAGTGAGGTAATCATGACCATCGTACAGTGAGGTAATATTTACCCTCATGACCATTGTACAGTGAGGTACTCTTTTCCCTAATGACCATTGTACAGTGAGGTAATCTTTACCCTCATGACCATCGTACAGTGAGGTAATCGTTACCCTCATGACCATCGTACAGTGAGGTAATCTTTTCCAAAATGACCATTGTACAGTGAGGTCATCTTTACCCTCATGACCATCGTACATTGAGGTAATCTTTACCCTCATGACCATCGTACAGTGAGGTAATCTTTACCCTCATGACCATCTTACAGTAAGGTAATCTTTACCCTCATGACCATCATACAGTAATCTTTACCCTCATGACCATCGTACAGTGAGGTAATCTTTACCCTCATGACCATCGTACAGTGAGGTAATCTTTGTCCTAATGGCCATCGTACAGTGAGGTAACCTTTACCCTAATGACCATCGTACAGTGAGGTAACCTTTACCCTAATGGCCATCGTACAGTGAGGTAATCTTTACGCTAACAGCCATCATACAGTGAGGTAATGACCACCTTATTAGCTAGCAGGACTATTCTCATCAACACACCCATGTAAGATTCAAACCCCATTTTTACCCGAGAGGACAAAAATAGCTGTTTGCTTTAATTATACATTTTTACATAGTTGTATCATTACTTCTCCTCAAACACTCTGTAAAACTAGCCAGCCCATTTCTTTTTTTACAAACATGTTTATTCATCTGTAGGGTAATGGTTTTACTTCATTAAATATGTTAATGAATTAATAGAGAAAGTTTCATGCCATTTGGTAAACTTTGATCTAGAATCAGTTTGAGTGGAAGCAAATCTTCAGAGTTTGTGCTGTTTACTGCACATCCTCACTAATATCTGGTTACACTGTGTCAGAAGTAAAGGATATTTGTATAAGTGTTTAACAATGATGAAGACTGAGTTTATCTAGTCATCAACAAGAGTAGAACAGATTGTTTGAAATTTTACATTTTTAGGAATCAGTCAGGATATAAGATACATTTTTTTTAAATTCTCCCCTTCTGGTATTTGGCAGCAGAATGTTCTTTTTTATAGGGGCATAGCAAATTGAAATGTTTGGTGGTCAGTTTACAGAATCATTGAATGTATCTTCTGCTGTGAAGTATGATTCATTGGCACAAAAGCTGAGACAGCTTTTGTTCAAACATGTAAAACATAAATTTTTATACATTCCTTTCAAGATATGAATCCTCTCTTTCAAATTTTGTAAATGTTTATACCTCACCAGGTATTCTGTTGGACAGGTATTTCTCTGTGAGCCACCTCAAGGATTTATGCCCCACATAATGCAATGGATCCTAGAGTTTAAATTGGAAGGAAATGTTTATATCTTGCCTGGGATACAATGCTGTTGCCAAAAACAGTTTGGTGGACTGCAGGCCCCAGCTATACCTGTTTATCTAAAAGCATACCTCTCAACCTCTTGGTGCAAGAAATCTGGACAAAACCTAACATAATGAGGAGACAAAGGCTGAAAATTAGGGACACATTTTAAATATTGCTCTTATAGACAGTTTCTAGAATAACAAGCATGCATTTTCTATAGAATGTGAAATCTGAAATTTAAATGCAGGCTTATATATCTTTTTATTTGTAGTACATGATGTGCTATATTTAGATTCGCTGTCTAATAAAATATGATTTAATAAAATGAAAAAAATAACCAATATAATGTGACTAAAGAAAAGTAAATGAAAGTTGTAGTGAAATATGCAGGCATTGGGTATAAATACACTTTCCTGAATGACATGGTCATTTTCAGTTCTGTAACTTTCCTCAGACACATGCTGCATACAACTAGGCAGAGAATATTTAAGAGTCACATGGGTTTTGCAGATGACCTCCTTCCTAATCAGGTACAGAGTTCCTGTTAAGTATCAAATCTATAAAATATATATATATATATATATATATATAAAATCTACATATTTCAAAGCTTGTATCCATTTGATGTTTCTTAGGCTCGTGCGCTCACGCACACACACACACACACACACACACACACACACACACACACACACACACACACACATAATGCATATATTTTTACTAGTGAAGCATATTTTAGTGCATCTCTAGTTACTACTGCAGTTAAAGGTTTTATTGCCCTAGGAGACTCATGCATGCCAGAATATTATAATGCCAAAGAGGGCAAATCAATTGCATTCAAGTGTTAATTGCATCTTTTGTTCAACTGACATTTTATCACACTGAGTTTTATGAGTTCTGTGCATTGCAAGTATGCTTGATTATACTTTCAGTCTTTACTAAGTAATAAGTGCATAATAAATTAGCTACATTCCACAATTTGTTACACTCTATTCCTTTTTAATGCCAAAACTGCGACTTTTTTATAGGTTCTGACCATAATTGTGTAGCTTTACAGTAAAAAAGAAAAATAAATATAATATATTTGTTTTCCTGTAGATCAATTTTAAACAGTACAAGCATTCAAATGCATCATTAATATGTAAATCTGGTATATTTAGTATAAAAACACTTTATGATTTTAAAGAAAGCAGACATTTAAATTACTAAAATTCTCCAAAGAATAGAAATAGAGTTAATGAGATGGTCAAATTATGTTCTCTCTCTCTCTCTCTCTATATACATATATATATATATATATATATATATATATATATATATATATATATATATATATATATATAAAATTAATATTCCATACTTATGGAAATGGGGCTAGCTGCTAAGTGTTTATACTATTAGGAGAAGAACACAGTAATTAAAAAGAGACCTTTGACAAAAAGATTTTCAGAATAAAATACTCTAGTGTGCACACCCCAGCATTACATATTGAATTATTTTATCTCATATCACTGTTATAACTAACTTGTCATAAATATCTGAAAAAAATGACACTTCAATGTTGCATATACAGCCATACAAAAAGTTCTTTAAACTCCAGAGATGAATATAAACATTTCTTAATTCAGGTTGTTGTCATGACACTTTTTCATAAATAACATATTTTACCCTTAGGACACTATCCCCATTTTGATTGACTTGACTGTAATTTACAATGTATTTATTTATTTTTAATTAATTTCAGACATACTATCCAATAGTAAATAATACAATGTTCAAATATAAAAGCATGTAAAATTTGGAATATGAAAAGCAAAGGAAAGCATTTTATGGGAATTAACTTTGCATACCAGCAAATCTACATTTCATATATTTTTAGAGCTTTTACAAGGATGAAGTCCAGTTGGTTATCACCCTTCAGTTTGTACAATAACAGATGAGGATCTAAAGCTCATCCTTGGAACACTGGTGCGTTTCTCCACTGGCTAAGTGTAAAATGTCAAATTGCATCAACCACTCCATCTTCATTCCCATATCATGTAGACATAACATCACTGCACCATCCTTGTTGGCTTTGTTTTGCAATTTCAGATTGGAAGTAGGGAAGCACTGGCTGTTACTCAGCTTTGACCTACTTATGATTACACTTTCATGAGTACAACACAAGGAAGTTCACATAAATTGTAACACAGACCACCAAATGAAGTAAATAAAATGCTGAATATTGTTTACGATGTTTCATAAAATTGTTTATAACCATATTTCCCCTTTAAATAAGGCCAACAGGCTTTAAAAATAATTGACCATGCTCTTACTGTGTCACAGAACAGAACAGAGCAGAGAATACATTTTTACTAGCCATCTTGTCAATGTTTATTGTTATTTACATTTTCAAATGACCAGCAGTTTATATCCACCCTTGCAAGTCCCACATGGTCAACTTGCAAACCACTCTTATCATCTTGCTCCCTGAAGAGTACACCTTAAGCCCATTCCATGAAATCCTTCCACAGCCCCTTTTATATGTTGCCTTCCTTGGCTAGGCTTTGACTAACCCCCTGCTTCATCCCCAACTATCATCCTTTGCCCAGCTGATCCTTTGCTGGTAGCTGGCTCCATGCCTGTCTTACTTGCTATCAAGTCTCATGCCCTGCCAACTCACTTTCTGGTAGACCCATGTCCTGGTAATCTGATGATTCTCAATCTGGAACATTTTCTGTTCGCTAACACCTTGTAGGACAATTAGGCCTTTCTTGCATTACATGTCTGAACAGCTTTCTTTACACCCCTATCCATCAGATCCTCTAACAGCTTCCTTAAGGCTCTGTTGAGCAGATCCCCAGACAGCCTCATTTAGGCCCTGTGTTCATTCTGGTTCCTTGAGTGGCCACCAGAAGCAATCCTTTGCCCGGCTTTCTTTTTCTGCAGGTCTTACGTCCTGCTTGTCTACAAAACAATTACTTCTACATAACTGAATTAATAATTTTTTTCCCTTCACCACTTCTACTTTTTCACATTCCTTACCATGCAGTAACAATATATTGTTTGTCTTTCTCTGTCCACTATCTGTTTACTCCCTAACATTTATTTACATTTGATTACCAGGATAGTCCAACTGGGTAGAAGCTCTTTTTAAGCAGAAGTACAGAGACAAAAGCTCTAAATTATTACAAAATATTTTAAGAACATTTTACAATCTTCAAAAATAAAACATCTGCAGTTCAAATAATTATAACAAATCACTGATAATGATCTGATAAGAATCAATATAAGTTATATGAAAATCATTTAATATTCATATAGATTTTAGACAGTTTGCAGAGAAATTAAAGGTAAATTAGTCTAATACAAGTAAGAATTGCAACATGAAGAGAGGGAAAAACAGGCTTAAGCTATATTTACAGAGAAAGTCAGGGAAGAGAATCTGTTAGAAGCAATGAAGTAAGTGAAGAAGGGAGAGTAAGGAGGTATAAGGAATGAAAAGGTACTTGGTAACATTTAGGGATATAGATTATCCTGGTTTGGAGCAAGAACAGAAACAGATTTTAGCTTGGAAGTCTTTCAGAGTGTTTTGAAGGATGGGAGAGTATTGATCTGATGGATACAGGTAAGGAGTTCCAGGCCGTAGCAACCTTGTATGAGTACAAACAATGCCCAGCAGATTTGATAGGTTTGTAGACAGGAGTTTTTTTTTTTTTTGCTGGAAAAAATCTTTGTTGTCATATTCAGGCCACACACACTGTAGTTTAAGTCTATGGTCAATGTACTGGGATGGACACCAGTGGGACAATTCTTTTTGAGACGCTTAAGAAATGTAGTAGCATAGAGAGTAGTATTAGTAACCAGATAATTTTACTGAAAGAATAAATCATCAGCATGACACAGAATAAATCCATGCTGATGAATTATATACCCCGCGATATAATTAGACTCTCAGAATATACTCAGTACCAATCAGTAATGTTCTGTGTCTTACTGAATGAGTGAGCCATGAACATGATTGGTGTGTTTATAACTAAAAGCCAACTGATTCAACTAGAAGTGTGCCAATTCAAAATCAGCTCAGAATACTATACAGGAGCGCAGAACAAAGTTTAAAGCAGTGGGTGAGTATCTTTTGCCTTTTTCCATGATATTGATTTCCTTGCACAGCTTCCTGATTTGTTTCCTGTCAAAAATATATTGTGCATGTGTGTTTTCACTGTTAGTATCCTTGAGGGTTATTTTAGTGAGAAAAACAAATCTTCAGTGCAATAGTTTTCTGACTGTTACAACAGGGTGATGGCTCATCAGCCTAAAATCTGATAAAGTTCCATTCATAAGTCTTTACTTACTTGATTACTTTCCTTTAGCTTGTTAAACTGCAAAAGTAATTTAATAACCTGATTTTTCTCAGGGCAACTGTGAATTATGTGGGGCTGTGTGTTCCAGTTCTGCATCAGCCCCAATCACTATGTAATACTGAGTTGCAGTTCTCTTTCCTGTTGCCCCAAAACTAATCATTACATTTTCAGGTGATTTGTTAATCCACTTTTCATAAGCATGTAAAACACACCTCTCTGCTACTAATGCCACTTTAGTGTCATACAGCTTTGCTGATCCCATAAACATGTGTAGAATCCACTCTAAATCTAGTACTGTGTTATTTCACAACCTACCACAAATATGTTGACAAACATATTGTGTATTATTAATATTGACACTGCCAGTGGATGCATATACTGTACAAGAAAGTTGACAAAGACAACCACTTACATTAATTATACAAAATACTGAGCTAAATATATATATATATATATATACACACACACACACACACACACACACACACACACACACACACACACATATAGATAGCAGAGCTTAAAATAAGCACAACTCCCAACTATCGACATTGGTTTTGTCATCACACTTAGGTGTACAAAAGCAAGAATCCCCAGGGTTGGAGGTTATGCCCTTTCTCCCATGGATTGTTCAGTATCAGAGTTAGTATATATAAATAGTAGGGGCTGTGTGGGGTGCAGGTTGGCTTGCTCCCCACTAAGAAAAAAAAAGGTTTCCAACCTTACATGCTCTGATGTTATGCTTGGAGCTTGTACAGTGACATGTTCATGTCATAAGTGTTGTGTCTACATTTGCAACTTCAGCATTTGGGAGCATTTAAGGGGACTCATTGATATATATATATATATATATATATATATATACGGGAACACTATAATGGTAAACGTTCGCAGTACTGAATGTCAGAAGTGATTAAATAGTCATACATTTGCAGACTGTTGACATTATTTTGTGGAAGGTTGCATTACAGTGGACAGTGGGACTTTACCCTTCTCTCATCGTTTTGCAATCTTGTAGTTGGTATCTGTAAGTAGCAGGAGGTTATGGGTAGTGTAGGGGCCCCTGAAAGAAGAAAGAAAATAATTTTACATTTTATACACATATATATATATTTTTGAAGTTTGATCTTTTTAACTCAATTATTTGTGGCTTGGGTTTTGGTGTCTTTGATTATTCAAAGTACACTTGCATACATTGCTTCCAGCACATGTGCATCTAAATGAGGAATATACTTGAGTGTAGCCTTCATGGACACTGAAGACAGTGCCAACAATGAATGATGCTATACACTGACTGAGGTTGCTGGCAACTTCACACCAGGGGAAGGGACTGCAGAAGCAGCTGCATGAGTGATGCTAACTGAAATGAGGCAGAGCTAAATTGGCGAAGGGCAAATTTTAGCCTGGTTACAATTTTATATAAACTAGTGCATATGCTATATCATTTGCAAGCTATAATCTTCATCCTCTTCTGATTCTTCTGAATATGTGATAGCTAGTCTGAGAATGAGAGGTCATTGAGACAAGGGGTGGCTAGAGAGATTCCATTATAATACAGTAAAATCCCCACCTCTAAACACAAAATTTAGTCTCATGTGAGTAAGATCCACACAATAAAACTCAAAAAATAAAGAAAGCAGACAACCTCCTTTGCTCCCTTATTTTATTATTAGGATGAGATGTTAAACTGAGGGCCCATGAGCCCAGCCTGGTGGTACCACACACTTATCAAAAAGAATAGAAGTTCCCCTGGCCAAATTTCCCCTAGTCAGTGTGAATACCACCTCATGTTGCCCCCAAAGAGAGGCCACTGGCCTAGTGGGACTAACCCAATCAACAAAGTGTTGCTAACTAGCTACCTTAAGAGTTAATTCATTTCACTTCAAGGTCAATAATAGTCAGCTGATAGGTACACAGAAAGGAGGAGTAAGCAAGTGAACACAATCATAAGTGCAGATTCTTAAAGTAGATTTTCATTTTTTGAAAACAACTGACTGCAATGGAGCAAGCAGCCTAACTGAAGGAAGCAGTTACGAGAGCAGTGGGAGGATGTCTGCTTTTATTAGCAGGAAGTTCTTTAGCCATCTGTTTATTAAAGTGGCTGGTTCATTAAAAATGTAATAAAGGATTTTGTGAAATAAACTGTCATTTAAATGGGTGTTTGACTGCAAAACAGTGAAAGTAAAAGAGCAATCAATTAGCTTTAAAATATGGCAAATATGATGATCTCAAATAATACCATAAACTTTAAGAAAATAGTACGATTTAAAGAAACCATCTTAAAGTGGTGTAGCTGCATGCAGCAAGTTAACATGGGAGTATATTCCACAGAATAGATGCATACAGGTAAAAGAATGTCTTCCTGAGGTCCCTAAATGCAAACTATGATCCAGGAGGAGACCACCCAGATATTAAAGTACAAGATGGCCCAGGTCATGATGAGTATATTAAGTTAATACCAAGAACTAGGATGAATAGCTTGCTATTATCTGCACTCAGTGTAAATCATGCAGAGCAGTGAGTAACAGGATCCTGATCAAAAGATTAAGTTAAAAAGATGAATGCAGAATTCTGTATGCAGGAAGGTTATCACAGCACACAGTGATTAGTACAGTAATAAATGCTGCACGTTCTCAAGATGATATTAAGTGATTAACCCATAAAGTGCTCCAGAGAAATTTATTAAGCACAGTTGTTGCCAAATCTTTCAGTCGTTATATGTCATCTGATAAGACAAAAATGATGTACTCGTGAGAAGAGAGACAGCCTGCTGTCTCAAGACTGTGACATCATTCCAGTAAATCTTGCTTATCCTTTGTAGCTGTTAACGTCAGAAGTAGCTAGAATCCTGCTACCTTTAGCTAAAGGTAGTGATACAATCACCTAGCTATCACCTTGATTCTTATGGAATCTATCTATCCAAAACTTTTATTTTAACATTTCTATGCATAATAATATGATGCCTGTATATTAGCTTCTAAAGCGCACTGTCTAATTTCTTTAAACAGCTTGTGTCTGACTGTTTATTAATTTATGCAAAGGTAATTACACAAAATGCCGGTGAATTGTTACCTACCATAAGTGAAATGGCATGTCTGTCTCATGTTAAGTGTATAGTGACTGAGACCATGTACCAGGATGGACTGGCTGGTGGCATCATGTTACCATAAAAGCAAGAATGAGTAATGACACTACAAAACATATTTTGTGCGTGTGTGTGTGTGTGTGTGTGTGTGTGTGTGTGTGTGTGTGTGTAATGCAGTAGTAGTTTTACGCAAGATAAGTCACTTTTTATAGGATAACAATGAAAATCAGTGGGCTGAGAATGAGGTATATGAAATCCAGGAAAGCCTTGTTTTGCCCTACATCTCTGCTCATTTGGGACTGGCAGTATTATTCAACAGTGAAGGCAGCAGTATTGATTTGCCACATTTTTAAAGCTGATCACCTCATACATATATGGTTGTCAGGAGTTACAATTTGTATCAAGAAAAGCTCCCAACTACTAAGAAGATGATTATTTGAATGGCTCTTAAGTCTTTTTTTTGTGAAAGACAGTTGACAAATAATCTATGTGAGTGTTTTTGGTACGCAATTACTGTTTTTGAAGACTTGCTTGAAAAACGTGTCAACTGATGAAATATTCCTTAATTTAGCCTTCTTAGCTTTCTGTATTTCTGCAAGTAATACAAAATGGTCATGGACTCTAGAAGCAGTGCAAGCCTGAAAAGTATTTTTATCCGATTATATTTTTATTTGCATTAATCTCTCTGCATTTTAACCTCCAAAAGCACTGTAACAAGGAGAAGCGATGCACCGGACAGCTCAGGATAAAATCCAAAGTTTATTTACATAAAACGTAATGAAAATACACAACACGTTTTTCGTCTAACACACAGACTTCTTCAAACAGATAAAAATTCATGCCCATTATATATATTAATTGGTGTAAAACAATTAATTCAAATCTGCCAATAGAAAACCTTCTCATGAATAAATAATTTCATGCCTGATACATCTTTTCCACTCCGTTTTCCGCTAGAACTCTTTTTTGACACCTATTCTCCTCAATTTTTTTAGATTTTTAAAACATTTTTTAGATTTTTAAGATTTTTTATTAACTTCAGTACAGTTATTTATTTGATTCATGTATTGTAGAATTTTTTTTCCTACAATTGATTATATTCGTTGTTATTTTTATTTAGACCTCTTGAGGGGACTGTTGAATAATCTTTGATGAAAGCTGTTTTTCAAGGTTCAAGTATGTTATATTGTCAATACAGTTTTATTATATGTATATCCATCCAAGATTTTATAAGATTTCACATACTTTTAATAAGCTTGTATGTTCACATAGTTTTTTTTCTTTGTTATTTTGGCCATTAATTTTCTCTTCGGCTGCATGGAATGGTGTTTTCTAGAGTGGAAAAGATGTATCAGGCATGAAATTATTTATTCGTGAGAAGGTTTTCTATTGGCAGATTTGAATTAATTGTTTTACACCAATTAAGATATATATAATGGGCGTGAATTTTTATCTGTTGTCTGAAGAAGTCTGTGTGTTAGACGAAAAACGTGTTGTGTATTTTCATTACGTTTTATGTAAATAAACTTTGGATTTTATCCTGAGCTGTCCGGTGCATCGCTTCTCCTCGTTACAGTGCTTTTGGAGGTTACTAGTTTTATCTGCACTGTTGTTCCTTGTCTGTGTTTGCTCTCTGCATTTTATGTTCTCAGTGTTCTGCAGCACTGTCTTACTTATGATAACAATTGCAGGATATAAATCAAAGTTATTTATGTCACACTACAGTCCAAAGAATGAAAAAAAGTTCTAATCTACATTGGAAAGGGGACCTGGAAATATGGAGCAGACATTAGAGTAAGACCCTGCTTTTTATGTCTGGTCTGAGCAGACTTATCTGTATGGTTTTATTTAAGCAACAGTGGAAATATTTTCTCAAGCTTTTCTTCTGGATCCATTATCCCAGTTTCTATCTAAATCACATTCAACCAGTTAATAGCTGCCAGCCTGCTATTATGACAGCTTTTCACTGGCTGCCACCAACTAGAGAGGAAGTTACTTATCAGAATATCCTTGTATTTCTGAGGCTGCAAAGGACAAGCCTTAGGAGACAGAAAACATCTTATGGAATAATCACTTGTCCTCATATGCTCACACATGCACAGATTTGCAATAAGATCTGTATGACAAAGGATCTGCTTAAGCATAGCATCCTGACATCTGCTGTGATGGATGCTTTCTGAATCCTTCCTCCGACACTCAGAGGCACAGCATCCTCCCACAAGGAGGGGAACTGTCTTTCTAATTGTTCCCAGGAGAGAATCAAGCTGAGATTCAGGTTTGCTCCCATTTTTAGATTGCATATGGCATACATGGATTATGACCTCTTTCAGTGCCAAACAACCAAAAGCAGTTATAATCTTCAGGCATTTTTTTCATTTCTTTAGTTATTTCATAATAGGATTTTTGGATTAAACACTTCTCTTGCCTATGCCCAAAGATATATTTGTATAGAATAACTGTTTAATAAATGACCAAACCTGTATAAAGTTGTTCCAAAAGACAGGGACAATAAAAGTGTGATGCATAGCACACTCACTATCTGACATGTTAGTATCCTGTTTAACATAAAGACAATAGTTCACCCTGAGTAGGAGGCTGATTCTGCTACTCAAGGTTTCTTTAAGTAATGAGGGTCATAGTTATAACAACTGTTGGCTGTCTGCACCATGGTGCAGACTACATTGTTTCAGCTTGCAGCAGCTTTCCACTGTAGCGTGAGCATGCATTTATATCTGTACTGCCTGTACAATGCTTGTGTGTGCAGGCAGTGCAGTTAGATTTACTGCTTGCATATTATAGTGATTTATGTTTTATACCTACAGGAGATTCCTTTTCATTAAAGTTGATATTTAAAATATGGTTTTGTGAATAATCAAGTTATACCTATACAAAGTTATAACTGATCATTTGTAACTGGTCATAGACTAATAGAGTTATTACAATGAGAAAATGTTTTTTAGGATCAATTTCTCCTGCACCCACGTGAGTGAGACTTTACCCCCCTTACTTTGAATTATATACACACACATTTACGTACTAACTCCATGTCATATACCTGCTTGGAAAGGGAAACTACAAGAAAGAAATGCAAATAAATACATACATGTATGCATGTATACATACATATAATTGTAACACTGTGTGGGTGCTATACCAGAAAGACTGCCAACAATGATTTTCATTGAAAAACCTTGTGGTATAACTTTCTCACAAGTTGCATTCTCATCCTTTTTGCACTTGACTACTAGTACAGAATACATAAAAGAAATAATTAGAGTTGAAGTTTTGTGGCCTAGTGAGCAGTTCAGCATCCAGTGTACCTTCTGCTCCTGTTCACTGGTGGAACTTCCACAGGATTTATCATTGACATCGGCAGATCAGGTAAGATTACATGAATGCATGGGGACAACAAACTCCAGTCTTCTCCTATCACAAAACATAATGGTTGAAAAGTATGGATCCAGAATGTATACATGGTTCTATGCATTATCAAGGCCTCCATTATCGGGGAACTGAGCATCCTTAACCCAATCCTTTGTCAAATACACTAGTGCAATGCTTAGGAAAATAAAAAGGCAGTCCATCTGTTCTATACTTGGTATACTACTTCCCTCTAAAAGAAGCACTGAAGACAAGGAAGAAACCCAAAAAAACACACCATCATGGTGGCATGTGGCCCCACCCTGAAGAACAATGGGAAACTGAAGGGCAGCTTGTGTGTATTCATATCACTATATTATACTGCTTTTTGACATTTTACTTACTAATGAAATAAAACACTACTGCAGATGTAAAGTGTTACTGCACTATAAATGAAAGCAAGCCAAACAGAATGCCTTCATGGTCAGCCTTAACCTATCATCACAAGTTGCCACAACTGTACACAGTACTGAGTGACTAAATTCACAAAGTACGTATTTATTATTATTTATTTACTAGCATTTGTTTACTGGGATTCTACTGAGCTAAGCAGAGCCCATTTTCAGTGGAGGCCTGGGCAGAAAAGTTCCACAAGAAACACAAATGGAATATATTTAGAGTAGCTACATAACAGAGGGAGGAAAAATTCTTAGAATATCACAACCCAGTTGATACAGACTTGATAAACTAATTACAATACAGTACAACTATAGCTGACATAGCAGTATTGGTTAACATAAAATGCTGATATATATACTCACTTAAGACACACTTAACCTAAATTACAACTGAATACATCTAATGTTGACATAGAAGTTTAAATGAATGTAACATGCTAAGCACACAAATAATGAGCAAGATTTAGAGAAGGAAAGACATTAAGGCTGTAGTAGTAACATTGTAGAGGAGGCTGTAGTAGTAACATTGTAGAGGAGGCTGTAGTAGTAATATATTAAATGACGCTGTAGTAGTAACATTGTGGATGAGGATGTAGTAGTAACATTGTAGAGGAGGCTGTAGTAGTAATATATTAAATGACGCTGTAGTAGTAACATTGTGGATGAGGCTGTAGTAGTAACATTGTAGAGGAGGCTGTAGTACTAATATATTAAATGACGCTGTAGTAGTAACATTGTGGATGAGGATGTAGTAGTAACATTGTAGAGGAGGCTGTAGTACTAATATATTAAATGACGCTGTAGTAGTAACATTGTGGATAAGGCTGTAGTAGTAACATTGTGGATGAGGATGTAGTAGTAACATTGTGGATGAGGCTGTAGTAGTAACATTGTAGATGAGGCTGTAGTAGTAACATTGTGGATAAGGCTGTAGTAGTAACATTGTGTATAAGGCTGTAGTAGTAACATTGTGGATAAGGCTGTAGTAGTAACATTGTGGATAAGGCTGTAGTAGTAACATTGTGGATGAGGCTGTAGTAGTAATATGGTAAATGAGGCTGTAGTAGTAACATTGTAGATGAGGCTGTAGTAGTAATACTGCAGATGAGGCTGTAGTAGTAGTATTGTAGATGCTGTAGTACAAAAGAAGAAATGAATGGAAGAATATGAGACGGTACGTGTGAGAAGTTGGAAATGATTACAGAGAGTTAGGACAGATGGGAGTTGAACAGATTAATTCTTCCATGTTTCTAAATAGACTTTTTGATGAAATAAGTTAATGCCCACACTTTATTACCTGGGCTTCCTTAACTCATTGGTAACATTTTATAGAATATATGTGAACATGGGTTCCCATTCAAAATCTGAATGATTTCAGGAAAAATAAGAGATGCTACTTTCTAGTGTCTTGAAAACTATGATGATTAAGAGTTTTATTTCAAAGTGCAGTGCTGAACTTTGTGGGAAGCATCCGGATTAAAATCAGTCAAGTAACTTAACATGATGTAAATCCTGCAAAGGTTCCCTCTCTGTTGCAGAATCATACATCACATCTGAAAAACTTTCACCCCCAGGAAAACGTATGGAAGAGACAAAAATATCCTATGTCAGCCACCATTTCCTTTTATTGTTCGAGCTAAATACTCTTGTATTCTCCCATGAGCACTGTTGATATTTCTACAGCAATAATTAACCTATGATGTCTTACTTAAATATTTTAGTCTACTGTCTAAAGCAGGGATGTCCAACCTTTTGGCTTGCTGGGGCCGCATTGAGTGAACAGAAATGGTCTTGGGGCCGCATATAAAATATATCATATAGTTAATTCTTTTGTTGCTCCAGAAGACCACAGTCGACCTCCTGGCTGTAATGTAGGTGCATTTGAACAATGAATACATGTAATAAATGCCTAATATTTGCCTTAAAATTCTAATTCTCATTCTAATTCTAATTCTCTAATCTAACAGTTAACCCTAACATCTTAGTTAATATATCTATATATATCTATTTATATCTATACACATATATATATATATATATATATATATATATACATCTATATATCTATGTTGTTGTGTCTTTCGGCTTATCCCGGTTAAAAGTCACCACAGCGGAACTCCAGTCCGCTAATGTTTGGTTGTTTGGTAGTGGATTTTTACGTGCCGAGTTACCAGCCCTGATGCACAACCTTCAATGAAGGCACGCTCATTCATGCATGCCTCCACACAGAAGACGCTCTAGCTGAGAACTGAATGGGACGTCTTGCTGTGAGGCGACAACGCTACCGCAGCACCACTACTGGGGTCATCTATATATCTATATATCTATATACATCTTTATATCTATATACATCTATATATATATATATATATATATATATATATATATATATATTTATATTTATATATATATTTTTTTTACAAATATACATTCACTACAGCACTAGCATTTCTCACTGGGAAAACCATTCCAGCAGTCCAGCTACATAAAATGTCAACATCAGCAGTCCTACAGTACTATAATCCACAAAAATAACCCAACAAATTTGCAATAAAGTAAAGAATTCACATTAATGACTTAATAAAACAATTCTGAATAAGCTACAAGATGGTCTCACCCAAACAAATAACTGGTGCCAGAAATATGGCCTCAAGCTAAATGCCAACAAATGCATCATCATCCCCTTTGAGGAGAGTGATGTCCCCACAAGTTATCACATTAATAACAATGTTTTAAGCACGCAATAAGTTGTATGGTACTTGGGCACCCAGGTTGATAGAAACCTGACTTTTGACCACCCCGTTGTCTCCGTTGTAAGGAAAGCTTTTTACAAGGCCCACTTCATTAGTAAGGGTATCTCATCCAGGGGCAAGGAGGTCATAACATCCCTGTATTCTTCCTTTACAAGAGCCATTATTGAGTACAGTGCTCCTTTTGGCATGTGCCTCAGCAAAACACCCTGCCAAAAGAAAGACTACAACCATTTCTGACAAAAAAGGTCAAAGGACTAAGTTCACTATGTTATCCAAACAGTATAAAAAGCTTCTTGCTTTCCTCTTTCTCTCACTGGCCCCTATAAATTTCATCATTGGCTTGCTTTCTAGGCTAAGAAAGATCCTGCCTTAAGAGACTTCCTCTACCTCAGAAATACTGGTTATACTTAAAACGCTCACTACAAAGACCACAGCCTTCGCTGCAACATAAACAAGCCACTTTCTAGGCTGAGAAAGATCCTGCCTTAAGAGACTTCCTCTACCTCAGAAATACTGGTTATACTTAAAACGCTCACTACAAAGACCAGAGCCTTCACTGCAACATAAACAAGCCACTTTTTATGTACAGGTTCTTGACACAAAAACCTTCAACTTCTGTAAAAAGCTCCTCTCATTATCAAACAATGTAGTTCAGCAACACGATGGCTGGATGGATAACCATAAATGTAGTCCTTGGGTAAGTAGCATAGCCTTCATCAAACCAGATGGAAAATCCACATACTAACCTTTCCCAGCTGGATGGCTAAGATCTAATATTGGTTACTCAAGTCTAGTTGCCCAAGAAGTGGGGTATGTTTAATTAAGAATAACATTTGCAAAATTATATTCAGTCTTCTTCTTCTTTCGGCTTTTTCCCGGTTAGGGGTCGCCACAGCGGATCACCATCCGCTCATGATTGGCAGTTGAGTTTTACGGTGTCGAGTTGCCAGCCCGGCACCCAACCTTCCACAGAAGGCACACACATGCACACACTCACACCTTGGGCCAATTTAGTGTGTCCAATCCACCTATAGCATGTCTTTGGGATGTGGGAGGAAACCGGAGCACCCGGAGGAAACCCACCAGAAACACAGAAAAGTTATTGTGATTATGTAAACCACAGACTGCTGCAAGAAATCAAAGTCACATTAGCACTCTATGCTTATGTCTGAACAGATGAATCATACCTGTCAATTCTAAAAGAAGTAAAGTAGCTTAATAAGAAGGTTATTTGCAAGGTTACATGGCAGTTGATATTGGAAATAAGCAGAGATATTAAAAAGGCTCTGTTTTTCATAATTATGCCGAAAAGTCTTCCAAGGTAAATACAACTTCTGATTTAGTATGGAACCATACCTCTCAGCCTTAGAGCAAGAAATCTGGACAAAGCAAAAAATAAAAGTGGGACACAGGCCCAAAAATAGTTATGCATCACAGACATCATTGAAACAACTGTAGCTGCAAACATTATACATCGCTTATAATCTTTCTATCCCATTATTGTCAGTTAAAAATGATATGGCTCATTCAGTCCTGCCTTCTTTTGCATCAAAGAAAACCATGCTTTGAAATGACAGATGCATTAAAAATAATAAATAAAACACATTGCATCAACATCCTGCAACTTCCTACCTGCAAGCAACCACAGAGCTTTCACTGAAACTAGGGCAGCTTGTTTCCCCAAAATTACAGCTCTCCCTAATTAAGTCTAATGGTATACAATCTACCAGTATCTGGACTACCTGAAATAAATTAAATTATGGCCTGTAAATTGAAAGTACACTTTGTTTAATTAAGCTATATTTCTAAGCCCACTTACTAAATTTTTTCAGTAACATCCCAATATCCATTTTCAGGTCACTTTACTAGACATTGGCAGTGGTAGACTTGGCATCCTTCAGAACCCCACAGGCCCACGCGAATACATTGTCCATTAAATGTAAATATCCATCCACTGTAACTGGCAAGAAGCTATGTCTTAAAAAATCTACTTCTGGCATGCATACCCAAGTATTAGGATTTGAAACAAAGAAACATATTCTCCACAGTCCGTAAGTCTCTGTCTTTAATAATCATCTACTGTTGCAGCACTCCCAACACATAAGCACACACATACACACTAAAATCCTCAACATTTAAAAAATGACATTGTGATTGGGCCTACTTGATTTGCCAGTATTGATGATCCGCCAAAGCTATGCTTACTGTTGTCCAATCTACCACTGCTTAGAACCCACCAATGAAAAAAACAGTACTAGGTGCTTTTTTGTTTGTCTGAAAAAACAATACAACTTTATATGCAACAGTCCCACATAGTCAGTCCACTACTGACCCATTAACCCTAGGCTGCTGTTTCATTCTTGAAGGAGCTCAGAGTATAAAACAACTAGTAAACAAAAAGGCACTAAGGTAACATAACACGTAACCTCACAAAACCTTTATTAATCCACAATTTGATGAAGGAAGAAATAAAAAAAACAGCAACTTGAACTGACTAAGCGCTTTCACCCTCATGGGCATCTTCAGAGTCAGTTAACTTCAGTAAAAACAACCTTTAAATACAGCTATTAATTAGTGCTTGATTAATCAATGATGAAAAAGCAGGAAGGTAGTTAAATTAAACAATTATCCCCTAAAGTTCCTGTTCACCAAATCTTAAAGTCCTGCTCAACAATACCTTGTTTGCTAGAATCTCAAGTAAGTAATAGCTACCCAGAATAAATAAATAAACCAAAATAAAACATCATAAAAAGCAGTGTGTGCAGTAATAAACATTCCATATAAAACAAAAAACATATCTGTTAAAATATTTAAATTTACATAGTTTTATATTATATACAAGCTGCCTTGTATTTTAAAATACATGCTAGTGATAGTGCATCATTGATACCAGGAGCATTGCTGGCATCAAGTCTCAGTTGCCAAAGACATTCCCTTATTTCCAACATGGTTTTAAAGTTCCCCCCAAAATCCTTTGTATATAGCCTGTCAATAACAAAAAAAATAAACTTTTTAAAGTTTGAACAATGATTCATGTGTACATACAATGAATTAGTGGTTTTCTTGTTTTTTATGTCCCTGTAATGTTCTAATATTCTTTGTCTCACCTTCCTGGTAGTCAAACCTATATAGAACGCTGGGCAAGATAAACAAGTGGCAGCATAAATGACCATACTTGTGTTACAGTTGCAGTAACCAGGGCTCTTCAAAGTTCTCTTAAAATTACCTAGACAAACATAGGGACCGTCATTAATAAATTTACAGGCCTTGCAATTGCCACATGTGGCCACAGTAGCTGGTCTTTGTCCAAAGGATCTAGGGGTCTTCTCTAGTAGGTCTTTTAAATTTGAACCTCTACTATTAATAAAAGTGGGACATTTACCAAGTATGTTGTGTAAGTCTGCAGGGATGAGGCTTTCCCAAGCACCGTAAATAACATCTTTAACTTCAGGTGCTAACCTATTGCGTTGTAATACCATTCCTGTTGGCATATTGTTTCTATCAGGCACATCTTTATGGTTGGTGACTTTGTCACGTAACCTGTGTGTGTCATGCAAAATTGGAACAAAGTCAGTAGACCTTCTTCTAAATATTTCATGTTGAAGTGACAAAAGTATATCAATGGGATAACCTCTTTGGACAAATAAGTCCTTCAATATGTCCAGTTCAATTTTAAAGACATCATCCTCACTAATAATACGAGACAACCTGATCATTTGGCCCTTAACAACATTTCTCTTAACATAGGCAGGGTGACAACTACTATAATGTAGAAATGAATTGCTGTAAGTTTTCTTTCTGTATAATCTTGATTCTATTTTACCATTTTTAATATATAATTGTAAATCCAGATAATCAATACTCATCTTGCCAACCTTGTGTGTAAATTTTAAGAATGTTGTCGTGTTGTTCAAATATAAAATAAATTCTTCCAGTTCGTCAAGTGTGCCCTTCCAAAAAAGCAAAATATCTTCCAAAAATCTAAAATAGATAGGCATCTTAGCTTTATAATCAGATGTCAACACAAACTGGTCTTCCCATTCTGCTAAAGCGAGGTTGGCATTAATGGGTGCACATTTAGCACCCATAGCCACCCCTGTGGACTGTCTGTAATACTCATCCTCAAAACCTACAAAATTGTTCTCCAGTACCATTTGCAACAGATCCACCAATAGGTCCTTCTTGGTCCGGTGCAAGTTGGTATGTTTGTCCAAGCTCTTCCTAAACCAGTCAAGCCCACAATCATGGGGAATCACTGAAAATAAATTGATAACATCAATAGTGACCAGCAAAAAATCCCCCAGATCATCATGAGACAAAGTTCTGAGGCAGTCCAAACAGTGCCACGAATCTTTTAAGATATATGGCAACCTTTCCAGGATGTCCTTCGTCATAATGTCTATGTAGGAGGCTAGAGGTTCAGTTTTTGATCGTCTGGCTGCAACTATGGGTCTAAAAGGTGGGTTAACTAAATTTTTATGAATTTTGGGTATGCCAAAAATGGTGGGCATAACCGGGTGTTCTACTGATAAATATTTATATTCCTCAGCATCTATTGGACCTTCACATAGCAACTCATAAAGCATCCAGTCTATTTTGGTGTACGCCTTCTGGACATCAAATTTAGAAGCTAACTCATATGTGTCGGAGTAGTTTAGAATGTTCTGCATCTGCGTTAAAATAATCAGTGTTGGTCATAATAACCACTCCTCCACCTTTGTCCGGTTTCATAGCCCTATAGTCCTTGTTAACAGAAAGTTCCTTTAAGCAAAATAATTCTGCAGATGTTATGTTGTTGTCACATGTTATCTGTCTATTGTCAAGAAGTCGCCTAATTTGTGTTGTACATAAACATTCAAAAGCCAACACAGCAGGATGGTGTGGGGGTATAAATGTGCTACTTCTTCTAATTGTAAATAATTGAGCTTCACTGTCAACCCTGTGTTTAGTACTAAAAAATACTTTCAAATTCAGTTTTCTTGTAAAGAGCTTTAAATTAATAAGAATCTTACTGATGTCATATTTGAAATCAGGGACAAAAGAAAAACCTTTTTTTAATAAGCTAAGATGACTGTCTAAAATCTTCAAACTAGAAAAATTGTAAACAAAAAAGGAGTTGTCACCTAAAATAGTAGGACCCTCCTTAGTAATGGTAGCCAAAGGAGAATTTAACATACTGGTGGGAGAATGCTGACATAAATCAGTAGATGAATCAAAACAAGATACAGGAGAATCAGTAGGTAAGAAAATACTGGGAGCGTTATCAGTGTTGTCATTCATCTGTTACGCCAGTTGTTGGTGTTGTGGAAGGTGGGGTTCAAGTTCGAGTTGTTCCTCCTCTGTCGCCCATCCCTCCAATTGTTCCCTGTGTACTGTCCTAGTCCCTGAGGTGGTCTCTGAACCTCCTGATCTCGTGGGTTGTCTCGGTTCCTCAATCTGTCTGACCATCTTAACGGAGGTTGGTTTTCTAAAAAAAACCTCTTCTTCCTCCTCTATCCCAAAATGTATCTCATTGGTTACCCCCTCCTCATCAGTTAACATTGTATTTCTCCTTATGTCCCCATCGTGTTGGACATCCCTAGTCGGATTGGGTAAGGGGTAAGCTTTTTTCTCTTTATATTCAGTAGTATCCCTTAATAGCTTCTTTTGTTTTCTTTCCATACTTGTTTTAACATATCTGTTGAGTTCAGTTGTAATTCTATCTAATCTACCTTTGTTACTTTCAAAAAGCAAGTCATTGGTGATACTCTGCTTGAGAATAAGTAGTTCATTTTTTAAAACACTTAATCTGTTGTTATTGTCTCTAATGATAATTCTCATTAAGTCCATCCCAGTTCTATCAAAAAGTTCCAACATATTTTTGTATGCCTCAGTGTTTGCCTCAATTCCCATAGGGATCCTATATACTCTCAGACCTTTGGGTACCTGATTAAGTTCTAGTGAACGCTCATAAAAAACATTGTCCATCTGAAGTGATTTGTATTTTTAGCTAGCTTTTCAAATTTAAATACCTGTGAGTTGAATGTCCCAAGATTTTCTGATCTAAAATAGTCACCTAATACAGGGGGCACCAAGAAGTTCTCCATGTCAAACATTGGTCCTGTAGGAATGTTGTTAGTAACAACACTTCCTCTACTGTTATTGTTCTCTCCCTGGTGGGTATTGTTCCTTTCCCCTCTAAGTGTCTCCGTATTCACTTGTCTATCAGCATTGGACACTGGAGGTGTATGCATAGTAAACAGTTCCACCTGTGTGTCTGTTAAACTAACATCTTGAATATTATGTTCTACAGTCTTGTTTGCCTGCAGTAATGTGATAATCTGTCTAGAAATTTCCATATATTGGATCATTAAGTGTTCCATCATAAATAAAAATATATATATCTATAGGAAAAAAAATATAAAAAATATGTAAAAAAAGTATATGTAAAAAAATGAACTTTTCCTGTCCACTTTTAAATGTTTAACCTCAGATCTAAATGGGTAATAGTGGTAAAAATAAACACCCTATTGGTTGAATCCACAAGAACTAATAGTATTAATAAAATAAAGTAAAAAATAATAAAATAAAATAAAATCAGAAAATAATAATAATGAAAAATAATAATATTAAATTCATATTGTCAGGGTGTAACAATATCTATCTCAAAAATCTCAAAGCAAGTGCTAAATGTGCACCCATTTATGCCAACCTCGCTTTAGCAGAATGGGAAGACCAGTTTGTGTTGACATCTGATTATAAGGCTAAGATGCCTATCTATTTTAGATTTTTGGATGATATTTTGCTTTTTTGGAAGGGCACACTTGACGAACTGGAAGAATTTATTTTATATTTGAACAACACGACAACATTCTTAAAATTTACACACAAGGTTGGCAAGATGAGTATTGATTATCTGGATTTACAATTATATATTAAAAATGGTAAAATAGAATCAAGATTATACAGAAAGAAAACTTACAGCAATTCATTTCTACATTATAGTAGTTGTCACCCTGCCTATGTTAAGAGAAATGTTGTTAAGGGCCAAATGATCCAGTTGTCTCGTATTATTAGTGAGGATGATGTCTTTAAAATTGAACTGGACGTATTTGTCCAAAGAGGTTATCCCATTGATATACTTTTGTCGCTTCAACATGAAATATTTACAAGAAGGTCTACTGACTTTGTTCCAATTTTGCATGACACACACAGGTTACGTGACAAAGTTACCAACCATAAAGATGTGCCTGATAGAAACAATACGCCAACAGGAATGGTATTACAACACAATAGGTTAGCACCTGAAGTTAAAGATGTTATTTACGGTGCTTGAGAAAGCCTCATCCCTGCAGACTTACACAACATACTTGGTAAATGTCCCACTTTTATTAATAGTAGAGGTTCAAATTTAAAAGACCTACTAGAGAAGACCCCTAGATCCTTTGGACAAAGACCAGCTACTATGGCCAAATGTGGCAATTGCAAGGCCTGTAAATTTATTAATGACGGTCCCTGTTTCTCTAGGTAATTTTAAGAGAACTTTGAAGAGCCCTGGTTACTGCAACTGTAACACAAGTATGGTCATTTATGCTGCCACTTGTTTATCTTGCCCAGCATTCTATATAGGTATGACTACCAGGAAGGTGAGACAAAGAATATTAGAACATTACAGGGACATAAAAAACAAGAAAACCACTAATTCATTGTATGTACACACGAATCATTGTTCAAACTTTAAAAAGTTTATTTCTTTTGTTATTGACAGGCTATATACAAAGGATTTTGGGGGGGACTTTAAAACCATGTTGGAAATAAGGGGATGTCTTTGGCAACTGAGACTTGATGCCAGCAATGCTCCTGGTATCAATGATGCACTATCCCTAGCATGTATTTTAAGATACAAGGCAGCTTGTATATAATATAAAACTATGTAAATTTAAATATTTTAACAGATATGTTTTTTGTTTTATATGGAATGTTTATTACTGCACACACTGCTTTTTATGATGTTTTATTTTGGTTTATTTATTTACTCTGGGTAGCAATTACTTACTTGAGATTCTAGCAAACAAGGTATTGTTGAGCAGGACTTTAAGATTTGGTGAACAGGAACTTTAGGGGATAATTGTTTAATTTAACTACCCTCCTGCTTTTTCATCATTGATTAATCAAGCACTAATTAATAGCTGTATTTAAAGGTTGTTTTTACTGAAGTTAACTGACTCTGAAGATGCCCATGAGGGTGAAAGCGCTTAGTCAGTTCAAGTTGCTGTTTTTTTTATTTCTTCATTCATCAAATTGTGGATTAATAAAGGTTTTGTGAGGTTACCTGTTATGTTACCTTAGTGCCTTTTTGTTTGCTGTTTCATTCTTACTCCCTGGAACTGCATTACCTTGGATGACTACTTTTATTTCCAAAGCAAAAGACACAAATTGGAAGATGAGGCAAAAATCTAGACATTCTTTGAAAATCCATACAGTTAAGAGGTATGAGTTCATGTTCAATACAACACTCTCCCTGTCAGGAAAGCCGCAATTTAATGAAAGTGTACTCTTAATGTATGATATATTTGTGAGCTAACTTGTTTGTGTTCAGTAGGTAGACTGATCATTGTTAGCCTCTTTGTGCATGCGTCTCTCTCTCTGTCATGCACACATATACACACATACACACACACACTCTTCTTCTACTTTCATGCACACAATTCTGCTTTCATGCATGCACTCATTCACTCCTTACTGACCTATTAACACAGGTAATTGCTGTTCTTTTCAAAGGCAACAGCAGTAAATCCATACATGAGTCCCTCTTCAGCGAGAACACACACACACACACACACACTGATTGTTCGCCGCAAAATAATGGCGTAAACACACTGACCCTTTTTTGGCTCAAAAACAAAACTGGAAGGGTGCTTTGGTGCATGCGCACACCGACATTAGCATTACAGGTCACGGGAGCAAAAAACACAAAACAAAAAAAGTGTCTTGGGGCATGTGTACATCGATGTTGCAGTTAGAGGTTGAAGGCCGCATGGAACAGCTCTGAGGGCTGCATGCGGCCCATGGGCCGCAGGTTGGACACATCTAGTCTAAAGCATTTCTGAACAAAAATAAGTAACACACTGTTAACAGCTTTCCTTAATATTCTCTGATACATCAAGTGTAAACTACTGCTACCTGATTATTCCACACATCTTCAGGAAAAGCTATACTACTTATAAGTAAAGTTTAGTTAACCATCCGTCTCACAGTAGATGAAATTTAATTATCCTGTCCTGATGTTGTTGAGGTAAAAGAAGGCTAGGATTCAGCAGCATCTTTGTACAAGAGAATCAGCTTGGGAAATAAATGTGAATTCCAAACTAGGGGTGAAAGACAGTTGGACACTAGCTATTAATGGATTACAGTCTGGTGAAAACAAGGGATATAAGTGAACAGGACTCAGAAATCTCTATAATTCAAATTTTTTTGTGTCCTCAAAAACATACCATCCACATGCAAATCCTGAGCAAATATGTTATAGCATATATTCAACTCTCTGGCTTTAACTTCATTTGACGAAATCATTCAGACAAGTTTAATCTGATAGAGCCGCAGTTAACATTTTAAAATGTCTGCTTCCTCTGTCAAGTCAATTGGTTCCAACCAGCAAGTGGAGAAGTCATGAGGCATAACACTAATCACAAAAGAAAAGAAAATATTCAGCATGGGATGCTTAAAATAACCTAATGACTGTTTTTGGTCACTTGTAACATGCATAAGCAGTTTGAACTGCAATATGTAAATTCCTTTGTTCAAAACTACTGCATTTTAAATAAAATATGTGTGCTTATGTGTGCATGCTTGTGTGTATGCATATTGTATTATTTCATCAAGTTACAGTTCCTTCAATGTGCAACTTCTCTTTATTGAAGTTTTTGATTACACTAACTGAAAGCAATTACTGCCATGTTCTACAGGAGGAAATGACAGGTCCTTTGGACTATATTTGATAGCTTCATTCATGATGTTACAACTTTGTTGAATTGTGATTTGATAAACTCTGATTCCATATTACAAAAAAAAAAAAAAATATATATATATATATATATATATATATATATACATATATATATATATATATATATATATATATATATATATACATATATATATATATATATATATATATACATATATATATATATATATATATATACATATATATATATATATATATATATATATACATATAGGCTTGTGTATGTATGTGTGTGTGTGTATATATATCTATATCTATCATACACACACACACACACACACACATCTATATCTCTCTAGATATGTGTGTGTTTGTGTGTGTATTCACATATATACACACACACTTTTTTTTTTTTTTTTTGCTGTAACATCACCCCCTGCCCCAGCTGTGACACAAACTTGAACTGGTAGGTGCAGCTTGCTTAGTTATGAAGATTCTTAGCATTATGAATACAAAACACCATTCCTCTAGCAGGACCCACGGTAGTCCTGGTAGTGCTTTTAGAAAGTCCACATTCTTATTGTCATTAAGTTGCAGGCTGATGGAACTTTAACTAAAAGTTATATACTACTGAGAACATACAAACATTATTTTAAATTAAAAGCTGTATCCCAGTCTCTTAAAGATGATCTGTTACATAATGTCTTTACTGGAATCCAATTTATGGATGAAATCAGAACCTCTGCTCTAGTTGATTATTCCAGCCTTCTCATATGCTAGAAACTGGAGTTAACCCTACAGATTCAGATGGGTTCCAAAATGTATTCAATAACAGGAAGTTTAGGGTTAAAACAGACACTTCCATTTTCACAAAAGCATCAGATTTAAAAGGAGTCCCACAGGGTTCCATCTTTTCCCTCCCTGCTTCTCTCCATTTTCATCAGGGAAAAAAAAAATACAGAACAAAAATCAACCAATTACTCTTCCGGGGTCATAAAATCTCCACTTCTTTTCACCTGTGACATGTGCAACAACTTTTGTGTCTTTCGGCTTTTTCCGGTTAGGGGTTGCCACAGTGGAACTCTGGTCCGCTAATGATTGGCAGTTGATTTGCCAGCCCTAACGCACAACCTTCAATGAAGGTACACCCATTCACGCATGTCTTTACGCAGAAGACACTCTAGCTGAGAAATGAACCAGACAGCGTCTTACTGTGAGGCAATAGTCAAAGGAATTCTTTTTACCCAGCTAGACAATGGCTTGCCAATGACTGCTGCTGCCTCCAGCAACAAAATGACTTCCATTCAATCACTTTCTGATAAAATTTGCCATTTCAAAATTAACTACCTAAGATATGAGCACCACTCTCCTTCTATCCTCAAAGTAATGTTTAGGTTTAGAGATATTAAGGTCTAGGAACATGGCCTTGTTCATGTTGTGAGTGTATGTGAACCTTAGGAAATCAGTGTTTTACTGACAAAAAAAGGAGTATAGCTATGGGAGCAGCCATGGCCCCCAGCATGGAAAACACGGCCCTTGGTAAATGGGAAAGGGAATTTGTACAATTCTCCCTTTTTCCAACTGATGCGATGCTATCTCACATATATAGATGATATAAGATACATCATTTGGAATGTTCCCAAAGAGGAACTCAACAATTTCTACAAACATGTTAATGATTTCACTGATTTCATAAGGTTTTATTGTTAAGACTGTAGATAATTTTATTTGGTATCCGATATTTTCTAATTCACGTTCCATCCACCTATCCCTAGGAGTTATCCTTTCGAAACACCTATTGGCCTCCACCCTGTTTCATCCACAAATCATTTACCTAGAACAACACTGCACCAGAGATGTTCCCATCTTCTCATCTCCTTTGCACAGATTGGCCACTATCCCCTAAAACCTCCTTTTTTCCTCCGATCATTTAAACCACTGGTACTCCAAAAGCCAATAGCAAAAAAAGTAATGTGATTTTTTCACTCCTGGCTAAAGTCTTAATTTAATTTTGTCCCGAGGTCTATTACTGCCATATCTATATTTTAATAAGTGGTTTTAGCATATCTTTTCAAGGGGGAACCTCGGCTGCCTTCTACAACTTAAATCGGATGCATCCCCTATCCCATTTTATTGGAAGCACAATATTTTATTTTTGGCCATGGTTGTAGTTTCTGTACCCCTCCAAGGCCAGGATGTCCAGTGCATGGGTATTCCCTCCCCTAGAATGGATCTCATGGAGGTGCATGAGTAGGCATGCTCCAACCCCATAACTGAAAATAAGGTTTTGCAGTGGGAGACACTGGCCTTGACAGATCATTTTATTTTTTTTCTTGGGTCTTTTCTTTTTTCTCTCTCTCTCACTGTTTTCCTGGTCTTACATCCATCCAAGCCATGATTGGCCATCACCCCTCCAGATCCATCACTCAGTTAGCCACCCAGTCCCACAGTACTCTAGCACCAATCCACAACCATCACCCAGAATACACCACTAACCTCCCAATCACATGACATTATTGTATTCCCATTTCTCCTTCCCTGAAACCTTACTGACCATTTCATATTACCATGATCCCCCCCACCATTACTTCACAATGATGTCCACACTCACTATTCCCCCATTGACTGGTTCTTTCTGTCCAATAAATGACAGGAATGTTGGATTGCCTCCCTTTCCCCTTTTATCAAATGGTTTCATTTCCCAATTGGGCCTTTCGTTATTTGCAGATTCATCAGAGCCAATGATAATGGCATGCTACTAAGGTTTATCCAATGGTAAGAATTACAAATGTTTTGCATCTGTGCAATCTTTATTCACCACGGGTATAATTTCGATTGGTGTTTCAAAGTTTATTTATGTATGACAACTGAGATACATAACTGACCAGTCCAAAGAAACATGACTGCTTGAATGATTCCTTTACAATGTTTTACAATTTTTACAATGGTTTGAAATGTTTTCTGGAAGATATATGTTTTTTGGGAGATATATATTAGCATGATTCTTCTAAAATAAACTTGTACACAATGCTCATCTGCCCACAATACAACTCTATAGAATAATCAATGTGAAGTTGTTTTCACGACAATGACTGTCATTTCTTTTAAGTTTTACTCAAAGCTTACTGTTATTTTCTTATCTAAATCAAGACTATTGGGCAAAAGCTTGACACCAGCTAGGTCTATTTTTTGTGTAGTTAGGATCTCAGTATCTTTTAATGAAGTCGCAGTCCTAGAACTAGCTGCAAATACGGGCTTCAGAGTGTAGGGATATATTTAGTTCTTGTTCTATAAACATATCATTCAGTTGGACATTAATTCTATAGTACACTACACTGAGTTCATTCTTGGACACTTGCTCATAGGTGTCCTCATACAAGATCGGAATCATTGTATGTATATAATGCATTTTTCCATTATGACTAAACCACCCCTTATCTGATTTCAGGATTTGAATATTATTGTTATTAATGTGTTCGAGTTCATTCCAGTCATCCTTGGTAGTGTTATATATACTTTTTATTTTTCTGTCATTCAACATATTTCTCAGACGTAATTCACATATTTTTTCAAACTGTAACACTGTATGCAGTAGGGGGTTAAATTTATTGAATACTTAAACCTGTCATTGCTGTTGAGAGTTCGTTATACATAATACTAAAATTTAACTTTCGAACATACTGTTTGAAATCCATTTATACGTTAGTTTTTCTAGTTGGCACAAATTACAACCCTTTAGCAAAAAAATCAACAGTATGCACAGAAATCAGACACTTTAAAATCACCCTCTGTGTTTTTGATTGTACACTGATCTGCATGCATAATGTCATTAGTGCCCATGTTTTCATTTGTCAGATTAAATACTGACTCATTCTCCTCGTCTCGGTTCTACCACTATGATTTGCCATACTAGTGGGGTGGGGCTGAGTTGTTTATTTTCCATTGAGCTCTCTGTGGGGGTGGAAGTGGATTGTGGTCTCCCAACTGATTTTGTTGATTCATTTGCCTCCCCTTTATTCATTCTGATCATCTTAATGGGGGAAACGCCAAAGGGGCATTAGTAAACATTTCTTCCACAGTCTTGTCTCTTTCATTCACATATACTGGTTGATGTTTTGATTAATGTCGGTGTTATTATTCCAGTGAAAGTTGTTCTTACTTCAGACTTGAGATACTGGTGGACTGGGGTATGCTGTGTCATTTAAATAGTTCTATCCCATTCCAGTGTCATAATTTCTCTATTTTTTATAAGTTGTATCTGTTCATTAATGCTTATAAAACTTCTATAATGTTCATATTTATACTGTTCGTACAATGGGGCATGTGTTATCAAATTAAGCAGCATGTTAATGTCAGCAGACAGTTGTTCAATAACAGTTCCATATATTCATAGCCCTGCTTATCAGATAAAGCCAATAAATCTCTATGCAGTGCTAAGTTTTTCTCTAAACCTGTATGGTACCTCCACATCCTAAGTCCTTTAGCTTCTGTAATACATTCAATAAAATACGCATTTTCTAATTGCAGGTTTTTAATTTTGAGAAGTGTATAATCATACTCAGTCATTTATTAAGGGTATTTCTGGTGGTGTGGCTCTAAGGTAAAATCCATGTTACGTTGCAGTCATTTATTTAATATGGGTATTCTACCACTAAGTCCCCTATTCCTAATGGAAACAGGTACGGGATTAGCAGCAGCATTATTCTTCCCTGCAGTTCCTGGCATCTCTGGTCCCCTCAAACATGTGTTTGGAGCCATATCAGTTCCCCTCCTCCACTGGTCGATGCATTACTGGGGGAAATTTGCTCAATTCTCTGTGTAGGCTGTTGTACCAACTATGCTAGATTTCCAATGGTTCTCTGAAGTTTTCCTATTTCCTGCTCCTAAAACAATGGTTGAGCAGCTGCATTCCTACATATGTCCCCCAGAAAAATAAATATAATGTAAATTCAAATAAAAACTCTTATGGTGAAAACCAAAATAAAAAAAGCACTATAATAAAAGAAAACAAAATATTGCATAGAAAAATAAATGTAAATCTCACAATGCCAAAATGCTTTTGCTAAACTAAACAAGGAACTCCAGACTTGGCAAATCAGCCAAAGTCAGATATGAGGTAAAAATAGCCACTTAGGTGAAAGGTAAATAAATGCAAAGCCTTGTTTAATTATGTTACAAATGTCAGGAGCAATGCCCAGCACTGAGCAGAGCCAGTAGTAAGTGATATCACATACTCAGGCCCAGGGACATAGACAATCTACTAGCACACAAATTTAGCTCAAATACCCCCCCCCCCAATATTTTTAGATCACATAGCTACACATACATCCTCACTGAAATCTCCCAAGGGCAAGTCCTTGAGGAGTATCTAAGGTCAAGAACACAACATCTATATGGCCAGATAACATAATAGGCTCCATACTGGTCAGCCTGAATTAAGACTTGTCAGGTCCCCTTCAGAAGCTATTCAATATCAGCCTCAAAACAGGATTCATGCTGGATGAATGGAAGACAGCAACAGTTATTCCCTTGCACAAAGTTGGGTCTTCGACAAATTTAGCTATAGACTCATGAGCTTGACCAGTCTCACCTGTAAGGCTATGGAAAAGACCATTATGGAATTAATATATAAGGATATAGTCTCTTAACTCAACCCAGTCCAGATTCATCAGTGCAGGTCCTGCTTACTTAACCTGGTAAACTTCTTCAAAAAAGGTACTGGAGCAATGAATGAGGACAAAACAGTGTACACAACATCCCTAGACCTTGCTAAGTGTTTGACACCATCCTACATTCAGGTATCATAGATAAACTACCCCAGCTAAACGTCAGTCCCTATGTAACAAACTGACTCAAACAGTACCCATATGTTAGGGTGGCTATGCCTCCTTTAAAAGACATGTCACTAGTGGTGCACCCCAAGGTTTCAGTCCTTGGACCACTCGTCTTTGGCATTTACTTCTCAGATGTCAAAGTTAATGTTTAGGTTCATAGGTAATTACTAGACTAACAATCCAGGGGGACATTTTAAGCCTAGCCATGCTTCCCAAAGGTGAGAATCAAACACTGTAGCTTGTGAATACAAGATAAACACCTTAACCATCATGCGATTCCCCAACCCTACGTTCATAGCTAATTACTACGCTAGCTTTCTGAATAGGCCACTGTTTCCTTCACAAAGGTGAGAATCAAACGCTGTACCTTGTGTTTTTGAGTCAAACACCTTAGCTATTATACCAGGCCCCAATATTTAAAGATTTGTTGCTGATCAAGTTTGCAAATGGCTGAAAACTTGGTGCCATCATATTCTCCTCAGCGGACTCCAAGATCCTCCAAGAGGGCCTGTCACAATCAAACAACTGGTGTCAGAATCATGGATTAAAAGTAAATGTCATGAAGAATTATATACTTTGTCAGTCATGACTCACTTTGTAAATCTCATTTGACAACACACGCCTGAAAATGTATCCCGTAGTTAGGGATCTGGGAACCTATGTTGACAATCCACTATGCTTTGGCTTACCATACCCATTAGGTTGATCATTGATTATAATGCTGCTTTTGGTATGTATTCAAAAATCATTTGTTACAACTGAAAAGACCACAACACTTTCTCCCTAAAAAAAAAAAAAAATCAACAGCCTAAATTGTAAAAACTAAGCAGTCCATCTCAAAGCTTTATCCCTCTTCTAAGTATCATACATATTAATATGATGCAACCTGTACCTTGCAAATATAGCTTCAACAGACCCTATTCTGCCGCACTTTTTATGCATTCACAAGTCCAATGGTATAATGAACACCTGCTCAAAGGATATCAATCTGTTTTGCAAAATAAACAGAACATGTTGGAGGGAAAGGTTTATAGCACAGAAAATATGACTTCTATGAAGATGTCTTTCACTCCACATAAAGCAAACTACTTCTCTTACTCCATTCAAATTTAATGTAAGTGAATGGATTGTAACTACAAGCTGACTCCCAGCTTAGCACACTGTCCTTCACAGATAGGTGCAAACATATAAATGTCTAAACATATCCTTGGTCTGTCCATCTCTGGGTTATTTGTTAGGCAAAATATAAGGGCTAGAAACTGTCGGAATGTAAGGTTAGGCTTCTTAAGGTCCTAAAAAGTCAATAGCCAAGTAAGTACCTATGAGCACTTGCTACAGCTCTAACAAAACATTGCATCACCGATGCCTTTACTCCTCATGAAAGACCTAGTAAATTATGTAACTAGCCTTCTCTCTCTGTCTCTTTATTCTCCACTTCTTCATCTCTTACTTTTTTAATATTTTCGTGACTGTGAATAACATTTCTTTACCTAGTATAACCAATGAGTTCTGTTTTCTTTTTGTAATGTAATTTAATAAATTTTACTCTGTTAGACTTGTGTGTAACCTTCAGCTTTTGTATCATCCTATGCATCCAGACTTAGACTGCAGCTGGTCATTTGTGACTGGTGCACTATGCTAGTAAACAAAAGAAACAAATGAATACATAAATTCATTCATTGAAAAGGTAAAGAGCATTCTCTCTGCATATGGGACATGAGTGATTGTTGCACTGTGGTTATTAGGCATGGAATGCATTTCACAAAGTTTGTGAATCCTTCTTCAGTGTCAAACAATTATTTGCAGAATGCCTTGCTCAAACATTTGCTTCTCTAGCAGACAGAGGTTGCAAGAAAATGAAAAGACCTCTGGATTTTTTGCAAATGAAAGTGTACAGCAGATGAATGAGCATTCTGAAGGAGCTTAGCCTTGAGTGCTGATTTTTCCCTATGAAACTGTTTAGGCATACCACGGAGTTAAAGGGAAGAAAAGCATCCCCCACTGAAACATTGTGCATGAGTGCTGCATCTTCCACACAATGCACTAATTATAACTCTTCAAATTTGTTTGTTTGTTTTACAAGCTTTGAATTTTGTTCCACATTATTCAGTAAGAGTAAAGCTTTTAGTTGTTTGCATGCATTTTCAGTGTTCTTTCCTCCACAGGTATCCTAGGCCCAGCACTGTCAGTCTGAATTAAACATTCTGATAATTTATAGAAATGGAACCACCTAGTTTCACACAACAGCCCACCGTGTCCAATCTCACTTAAAATCATAGACATCAAAATACAGATACCAAATGACCCACCTCTAGAATACCTGGCTTCCCTCAAAACTGACATAATACCAGAATCCAATTAACACAACTAGTTCAAATATCCAAATGTATAACTCCATACACATCAAAACATGCAAGTACGGGTGCATGCCCTCACGCACACAAACATGCATGGACACACACACACACGCACACACACAGGATAAGTATGATCTGATAGTAGTTAAACCCTTCAATTACTAATAGCATTTTTTTTTTCAAACAGGAGAATTAGAAGTACTGCCCAATACTGCTCTGAACTCTAAGTCAAAGGTGCTATGCATTGTGATACTGAAGACATAGCAGGTGTGCCCTCTTTCATACTCCAGTAGGGCTTCCTTAGAATCGTTTAACAGCGATCCTCCTATTTTCACTATAGAACAGTTCCCATCCATAGGTCCATAGTATGTCAAACCTTGGTCCAATAATAATATCATCACCTTTATCAGAAGTTCTTGAAAAGCATTTTAATAAATAACACAAAGACAATCTAATGTCATTCACACACAACATGGTTTATGTCCTGGAAGTAGTGCAGCTTCTCATCTGCTAACCTTCTTTCGTACCATAAATATCCATCTAAATCAAAATGCTCTTTCTACCTTAATCTTCTTACACTTGTTAAAAGCAGGCTCCCATGATCTACCGCTTCGTCATCTCACAATTACGTCTCAACATTGAAGTAGTTTCAAAGCGTCTCTCTACAAATGGAAAGATACTTGCTCTGTATTCATTCCCATTACTGCACGAGTTGCTCAAGCATCTCTCCTTGGTCCCTTACTGCTCTATGTTCATCAATAGCATGCACAAAACTGTTGAAAACATAACCATTGTAGAATACGTGGAGGACATCACCTTAATATGCATAGCTAATAATTCTGCCTGTCTCCAAGAATAAACTCTATTTGCTTGTATCAAACTTAGCTGACCAAATCACAGCTACTACTAACCCCACCAAAATGTCACTCTCTCTATCTCTATTATTAACTAGAAAAAATACTCAAATGTATTGCAATAGTAACAAGAATAACAATTGTACCACAGGTGCAGACAACATCTGCTAAGTATAATCATAAATAATAAGCAATAGTTTGGTAAAATGTATCAACTACATTGTAGCCAAAATCTACCAAAAACTTGTCAGACTGTTCCATACAAAACAATATGAAACACCAAAAGCCCAGCTACAGTTAGCTGAATCATTACTTCCCACTACTATACATGCAGTTCCCATTGCGCACCATGCCTCTGCCAACTGCATTTGTACATATGATGACTGCATAATTTAGATATTGTAACATTCTGCAAAACAGGTCTCATAACTTTATTACATGTCACCTGCCCTCTATGTATTGTCACATTATTTGTCTGACATGTATCACTGTCTCTATGTATGTTCACATTATTTGTCTTACATGTACCACTGTCTCTATGTATGTTCATATAATTTGTCTGACATGTACCACTGTCTCTATGTATGTTCACATTATTTGTCTGACATGTACCACTGTCTCTATGTATGTTCACATTATTTGTCTGACATGCACCACTGTCTGTATGTATGTTCACATTATTTGTCTGACATGCACCGCCATCTCTATGTATGTTCATATTATTTGTCTGACATGTACCACTGTTTCTATGTATGCTCACATTATTTGTCCATGCCCCACTGTCTGTATGTATGTTCACATTATTTGTCTGACATGCACCACTGTCTCTATGTATGTTCACATTATTTGTCTGACATGTACCACTGTCTCTATGTATGTTCACATTATTTGTCTGACATTTACCACTGTCTCTATGTATGTTCACATTATTTGTCTGACATGTACCACTGTCTCTATGTATGTTCACATTATTTATCTGACATGTACCACTGTCTCTATGTATGTTCACATTATTTGTCTGACATGCACCACTGTCTGTATGTATTGTCACATTGTCTGACATGCACCACTGTCTGTATGTATGTTCACATTATTTGTCTGACATGCACCGCCATCTCTATGTATGTTCATATTATTTGTCTGACATGTACCACTGTTTCTATGTATGCTCACATTATTTGTCCATGCCCCACTGTCTGTATGTATGTTCACATTATTTGTCTGACATGCACCACTGTCTCTATGTATGTTCACATTATTTGTCTGACATGTACCACTGTCTCTATGTATGTTCACATTATTTGTCTGACATTTACCACTGTCTCTATGTATGTTCACATTATTTGTCTGACATGTACCACTGTCTCTATGTATGTTCACATTATTTATCTGACATGTACCACTGTCTCTATGTATGTTCACATTATTTGTCTGACATGCACCACTGTCTGTATGTATTGTCAAATTATTTGTCTGGCATGTACCACTGTCTGTATGTATTGTCAAATTATTTGTCTGACATGTACCACTGTCTCTATGTATGTTCACATTATTTGTCTGACATGTACCACTGTCTCTATGTATGTTCACATTATTTGTCTGACATGCACCACTGTCTGTATGTATTGTCACATTATTTGATTTACGTGTACCACTGTATTAAAAAACACTGTACTATGTTTATGTCACATTTCACCCAGATCATGACTGAAAAAGGTATGCTGACCAGTCCACTTACCAGGCTAACAAAATGAAATGCATAAAATAAATAAATCTTAACCAACACCATAAAACACTCTTATATAAACTAGTAAAATGTTGTAACAAACTGCAGAATTCACCACCGACCTACTTAATGTAACACACTACTGCACTGTACTCTGACAAGTTCAGTAGTTAGAAATCTAAAATCGTTGGCATTGCAACAACCCAGAATTGTGCACTAAATATGTTATAACTCAAATGTTTTGCAGTCACAAAGCTTTCCAACAGGTACAGTCCATCCAGACAAATTCAGATGACAAAATCAAAACCAGATGCTCAGCATAAAATTAAAATACTAATTTGAAGACTCCCCATACTCAGTCCATGTATATAGATTATGAAACTTAATTTCTCCTGAACTCAAAGCTAAATCAAATCTAACTCATCCTACAAAAATAAAAAATATACCCAAGTTCATCATAGATCTTTTTCCTGTAACACCTAAAAGGAGCTATTCACACAAACCACCCCTGGACAGCTGCCAAATGCACTATACTGTTATTTGTATTTTATTTGTATCTTTAATTCTTATTTTGTCCTGCTCTTACCAAACTTTTCTTTCCTTTCTTAATTTCTCTTCTTACATACTCTTCTCCTTTACCTAGCTCTCCCTAACTATCTCCTCAGTTACATAAAATCTACTTCTTGTAGGATTTTATTTATCTTATGTTTACCAGGAAAGTCCAGCTGAGCAACTGGCTATTTGCAGTGGAGGCCCAGGAGAAAAAAAAAAAAGCTCCCAACAGAAATTAACATTTAGTTTTAGAAAAAAATACAACTGTATCTGCTAGAAAATACAAACAAAATGTAGTAAAAAATTACATTTAGATTATACATAGTAGTTAAGGACATTTGAATACATTTAAGTTACACATAACAGTCAAGGACATCTATAGAAGAATGCAGATGTTATTTAACATTTAGCATAGTTATTTTGCATTTTTAGTAGCGCCTTCTGTGTGGAGTCTGCATGTCCTCCCCGCGGTCGAGTGGCGTTCGAAAGACATGCGTGAATGGGCATGCCTTCGTTGAAGGTTGGGCGTCGAGCTGGCACCTCGGCACCATAAAAATCTACTGTCAATCATTAGCGGATCGGAGTTCCACTTTGGCAACCCCTAACTGGGAAAAGCTGAAAGAAGAAGTACAAAGTGTGCCAAAGAGCTGGCTGTAGGTGGGAAAAGAAAAAGGTAGGGCGAGAGAGAGCAAGAGTAGTGGGAGGAGGTAAAAAATGGGGATAATGATAAAGGAGAGAGGGGGAAAATAATGGGAAGGGTGTAAGAGAGGACAGGGAAATCATCTGGGCCTAACCAGTGGAAGACAACTGTTATTTAGATGCTTTTTAGTTGGGATTTGGAGGGAACTAATTTGTCTATCAGTCTGATGCCATGAGGAATAGAGTTCCAGAGTTTAGCATGAAGTTTGAGTAAAGAAAGTTGCCTGCATTACTGCTGGATTTGCTTTTGAGTAATACAGATTTGTTTTTGGATCTAAGCTCTCTATTACAGGAATAGGTTTATAAGTATGGAACAATATTCTGGTGTAAAAATACATTGATGTGAATTGGTCAGTTGTGTGTAACCAAACTAATTAGGTAACTTTAGCCAGTTTTTTAAGGCAGTGCAGTGGTGGGTTTTGTTTTGGATGTTTGTAGCAAATTTGGCTCTTTTATTGTATTAAGATTTGACTTGTCTGTCATACTTAGGTTTATAGATATTGGCGAGGCATACAGGAGAGTTGGGAGAAGGTAGGCTCTGGCAGTGGATTGTTTACTGGAATCCATAAGGTAGTATTTAGCTCTATAGAAGGATCCTAGTTCAGTGTTTTTGTAATGACTTGCAGTAAATGTCAAAGTTTAGTCCATTATCAATTAAGACACCTAATAATTTAATTTGAGAGACAAAGTAAATGTGATACCGCACACAACCATTCTCAATCATTACTTCAGCAATGTTTCAGCATTTAAAATATACTACAAACATACAATTTTACCATTTTGAGGTCTGTTCCTCCTGAATTCGAACACACTTCCACTTCAGCATTATATGTTGGTGTAACTATAGTATCGGTTGTATTTTTGTATTCAGCTATGCAAATGTAAACTTCTTGCATGTGTCGAAGCTTTTCTTCTAAAGACTCAATTGAAAAAGGGTTATTAGCTCAGGCAGACCATCCCAGTAAATGACTGTAAATAAATAAATACAATTTTGCTGAACCCTCTCAAGATTTTTGATCTCAGCTTCTAGTCAGGATATGTGCTTAAGCTCTGAAGAACAGCAACTGTAATGCTTCTGCTTAAGGGAGGTGTTATACATGATTGTCGAAATTATTTTCACATTAGTCTCAGTAGTACTACCTGTAAAACAAAGTAGATTTAGATTATCTCATTAACAGTGAATTTGGTAACTTAGCAATACAAAACTCTAGCCAGTACAGTTTTCAAAAAGTGGGCTTGCTCACTTAATTTGGTAACATTCTTGAGGGTATGACAGATGCCATTGATAGGAGATCATTCCATCCATGCCTCCTATCTCGGTCTTGTTCGGGCTTTTGAAACAATTTCCCATGCAGGCACTGTTAATAAAATGATCGTCTTAAATATTAATCCTGTATTACCTGATGGGTTGCAATATCGGTCACTGATTATATAAACAGGATATGAATAGGTATGACTTTCTCATGTAACAGATTATTCACTAGTGGAGCTCCTCAGGACTTTGAGATGGGTTCCTTTCTCTATGTAATCAACTTCTCTGATGTGAAGACATGTGTTCAAGGTCTGTGGTTAACCAAGTTTGCAGAGGACTGCAAACTGGGTATCATTATGGATTTTCCAGACTCTAGTATTCCCTAAGAAGGTTTGCATTAATCAACATCTGGTATTCTGTCCATGACCTCAAACTAGTGTAGTTTAGGCACATTTGAAAAACAAGTCTTTCCCACTGATTATCACATAAACTGAACTCTGCGTAAAGTTAACACAGTCAGTGGAGATTTATGCACTTTCAGCAACATCCTTTGATCATCAAGTGTCAGTTCTTGTAAGCAAATCTTTTTTTATTTCCCAGTTAATTATCAAGACATATCTTCAAGACTGAAAAAGGCCTTAGCTCCCCTGTATCCTTCACTTATTAGGTGAACTACTGATTATAATAGTCTGTTTGGTATTATATTAGCAAACATATACCAGTTTGAAGGATTTCAATATTTTCTAAACAAGAGAATGAAAAGGCTAGATTCCCTTAGCTATCCAGATAGATTAAAATGTTTTACACCTATTTCCATCTTGTACAGTCTCCTGTGTGAATATCTTTGTCTAGCTTTGCAGGCTGTGAAAGACCCATTTTACTAGATATTCTCCACCTCAAAAATACTGACAATATTAGAAACTTGCTGTAAAACTCTCATGGTACCGCATAACATAAATAAAAGCTTCCTGGAGGGGCAGGTGCCATTATTCAAAGGTTTGATTATCTGAGGAACAAACTTCCATTGCCTGTTAAATTGTGTAATACCTTAACGTCCTTTAAGATAAGTCTTTCTGATGGATGGGGTCATATAAATTTTTACACAGACTAATATTACTCTTAGCAAGAAAAGAGGTAAACACCATATAAGAGTTCACAGCAGGATTATACAATGCTGGTCAAATTGCATGCCTTGCAGAACTTTATGAATTTACGCACTTATCTAGCTATGTCTGCTTTTACCATGCTATCGAGTTACAAGTCACTGAGGAACCAAATCACAGAGCACAACTAAGACAGAACTCATCCCGATAAAAAAATTAAATGGCATTTTTTTTTGCAGGGAGTGAAGCCCTCATGAAACTCTGTACAGGGAAAGGACAACCCCACCCCAAAGTGATATATTCCATGGTCACACAAACATGAAAAAGTAAGGAGAAAGGTATCACTGCTAGTGAACACTCAGAAACTGGATTAGCACCGATTCCCTTAGGAAAACAACAACTGCGGAGTTTTATTTTTTTTATATATCAACATCAAATAATGAACGACTGAGAACAAATTCACAACATAAATTTGAATTCACATTCTTAGCTGAGCAGTAATGGCTTTTCGTTATGAGACTGCAGTACATCAGGGACCATGGAATATGCCCTTTCCGTACTACAGTATAATCTATATATTTAATATGCAATCAAAAAACATTTTCAAATGTTGAATGATCAAACAAAAATGCTTGAACATCAGATGATCAAAAATGAAACAAAAGACAGTGAAAACATGCTTTTGTATATGGTAAGCCCCTCCCCACACACCTGTTAATTATATATACCGACTCAGGAACCACACTACAATGGGGAAAGTCCTCAGTGCTCACAACATTGTGATCTTGCACTATGTAATGATGGCATTTTTCAGTCAAATGAATTTCTGTTCTAGTGTTAGTATTACAAACGTCTGAAGTATTAGTGTTAGTATTACAGAAGCTCGAATTTCCTAATGTTTGACTAACCATCTCTCTCAAGTCCACTTTTGTGAAATTTGATTAATACAGCATTTCCACAGTGTAATTCTTTTGATTGCTGGAAGTCTTCAGTGAACTGTGAAATGCAGAGGTTTTGGTATGATGTGTTGGTTTTCTTCCAAAGCTGGCAGACAGTAGAGTAAGGGAATTTTTACTTTTCTCCACTATTGTGTGCTTCTAGAGATGATATAAAATTAAAGTTACTGAGGTGTGGAGATGTACAGGGAGCTTCTTCCTCTACAAACATGCTCTTTTCATACTTTTATTAAATTTTTGTGGATTCAGTAGGTTTGATAGAATCTTTTCAGTTCAATGTTTTGTATCTATATTTTTTGTTCTCAGGCTAAGTGGAATTTGATTAACTGATATTTCTGTATTTGGCAATTAGCAATTTATCTCTTCAATTGACTTTTCAAGATGGTGTTTGTTTTCTGAAAGTCCTCTGTGGATGGTTCATTGATATTTGACTGTAATTTATCTTTATGGGAAGGATTTTGTTTTTAGAGGGCTTCATGCTAATTTATTTGCTACATCATTAGTTTAGTTCGTCTAGTCAGGTGTGAAGTTCTAGTGTGATTGCTTTCTAAAGCATTTGAGTTAAGAAGCATCATGGCCCAGGAATTTGACTCATTTCATTTTATAGATCATCCCTAGGATACTCTAAGACTAGATTAAGAGCCCTAGCAAGTGAAATCCTTTACCGCAGAGCAACTGCTGCTCAGAAGTTGTTCAATGTGTGGAAGATTAGCCTTGTACTCACAATGACTGCATGGCAGCACTACAAAGTGAGACAGAGCCAAAACCGAGGGAGAACTTTAAAGAATGGAAGGAGCAAGACAGATAATATGGAGCTACAAAACTCCCTAGCTTCCCTTACAGTGCTTTTTACATGAGGCTAAAATGGACATTAAACAACGTAAAATTACTAATGAAGAGATTAAAGCTGAAGTTATGGTGCAGGATCATAAGTTGAAACAGCAGCATGAGACAGTGTAGTCCTGAAAGTCCATCATCATCAGCTAGAGCTTACAAACTGGCATAAACCACTGGATTTAAAGGCGGATCATTTAAATAATCACTCTAGATGGAAAAAAAAACTTTGCAATGTGTAAGGCTACCAGGGAGAGTGGAGGGGAGGAAATGGTAGCCTTTGTCAGCAGGTTGCTAGTACATTAAAAATGGCTATACCCCACCATTGAGCAGGAATAGTGTGTCCAATCCAAAATACTGACCAATCAGCATAGTCACTTTATATATATATATATATATATATATATTTTTTTTTTTTTTAACTATATGGAAAGGAATGAGGTTTCACATGCACCAAGAGAACTTGCCATGTACTGTCAAATTGAAGAGAACAGTTGTGCATTTTACACTGGATTACAGCACACCCCTCTTCAAAAAGGTGAAAGCTTTCATTCCTTCTTTGAAGAAGTTTTGTGAATTGGGGTTTGCAGTTCATCTCAGGTTTCCAGTGGTATTAGTGGCCTTGAAAGGAACTCTAACCACAACCTATCATTACCTTTCAGAAGCTGAAACATACCATAAAAAATTAAGAGTTCCTGCTACAGCAACATGTCTTCTAGTAGTGAGAGAGTCAATGTAAAGCAGAAATTGATTCAATTGCCTGAGGCAAGAGGCAAATCACCAAGGAAAAAGCTCATGGATGGCTTCCCAAACTTTATGCAACTAAAAGTTTTGCAGTACAAATAACTAGAACATCCAAACTAATCTTTATCTCTTGTTGATGGTGATGAGGCTGAGATGGAAATGGAGTTTGTGGGCCCAGACACTTCACATGAAGAACTAGAAATGACTGAGCTATAACAAGGCCAATCTGAACTGGGGAATATTGTAACTGTTGTTACTCCAGAACCACAGCAGGCTTGAAAATTCTGAACTTTAGTTTTACATCCTAGGTGGTTTGACTTGTGACTGAGCACATACTACCTGCGTGGGTGGTTTAAGCTAGCAAACTGTAAGTAGTGGGGTTACGATGAGCTAATATAACCAGCCATATTGCATGTTTCAGTTTTTTTAAACAGAAAAGGATGAAGTTTTGATTGTTATGAAGTTGAAATTGTTTTTAGTTTCTATTTGATATTTTACCCTACTTTAATATACCTCAAGAATTCATCCTAACATTACAAATATTATATAATAACCCCTATACAACTTTATATATAAATAAAATCTTTTCTAAAAGAATACAAATCAGAAATGGAACCCGTCAAAGCTGTCCTCTATCCCCTTTATTATTTAATTTATATCTTGAACCTCTATTTTTACATATTAAACAAAATGTATACCATAATGCCCCAATAATTTACGGTATCAAGATTTCTATGGCAGCATTTGCAGACGACCTCAATATATACTGTACAACACCAGTTTCAGATACCAAAAAAATACTAGCTGCTGTTGAAGACTTTGCAGTAATATCTAACTACAAAATAAACCTTAAAAAAACAACTTATTTCCTTTAAAAACTCCAAAACCCTTTTCGCTTCTACCATTGGTAGGGCAAGTAAAATCTGAAGAAAAGATTAAATATTTAGGTATTACATTTTCCACAGATAACAAGTACTTCTATTTTAATAATGTTAAACTAACTTGGGATCACATTTTATCTGACCTAAGGAGATGGAATAACTTGAAATTACCACCACTAGCAAAGAACTCAATTATTAAAATGAATGTATTGCCCAGACTATTATATATCTTCAGCTTTACTCAAGTCCTAATCCCCAAGAAGTTCTTTAAACAAATTCACACCGAATCTGCTAAATTTATATGGGAACCAAGAAAAACTAGAATATCATATGACAAATTGATGACCCCGAAAAATAGAGGTGGTCTAGACTTACCCAACTTTGAAAAATATTACTTAATAATAAATGCTAATAGAATTTTAAGAATTGCTAATTATGATGCACGTAGTAATAATTGGTCCCCAAACTGGCTAAGATTTATTACAAACATGCTGAGAATCTGAATATAAATCCTAAATCATTACCTTTCCTAAGAAAAGATACTATTAAAACATATGCACTAATGGAACACATTAAAATATATATAATATTATTACAAAATCTCTTTAGATCATTAAATCTCCTCCAACACATGATGACCTTACAACCTTTTCATAGGAACCCTAACCTGAAAATTAATAATCAACTAATAGATCTAAAAACCTTCCCACTTATAATTAACTTAACTCTACATGATATATACCCATATCTGACTTATTCGGCTCATGATTTAAGACAGCAAATGAATCTTCCCAAATCATACTTAGTCATATTGAGACAGATTAAAGATCTATCCATAAGCTACTTTAAAGATTTAAGTATTAATAAAGAGGACTTAACGAAATGGCAATGGCAAGCCCTATTACAAGGTACCAAATTTATAACATCCACATATAAACTGATAAAAGACTTTAAATATCAAGATCACGTCCTCTTGTCAAACTATTGGAAAGAAAAAATACCATTGATTGAAGAAAGTAAAATAGTAAAAGCAATTAATTTAACAGTAAAATCAATCTCCCTCCAAAAGTTAATATTTACCCAACTTATGATACTCAATAATGCTTACTATACACGTCTTAGCTTGCATAAATTTAACTCAAAACATTCTTCTAAGTGCCCATATTGTAAAGATGAAACTGCTGACCTCCTACACATGTTCTGGAGCTGTAAATGTATATACAAACTTTGGAATTCCTTAAAATTACAACTGCAAAAGATGGGATATCAAAATTCAATGCTTTCTTGGGAATTTATGATATTGCATATCCCTCCAAATAATCTATCTAGATCCCAAATGACCATACTTATGAATATCTTTTTGCTAATGAAACTATACATAGCTACTAATTGGCTGAACCCATCTCAAACTTCATGGGACAACTTCAAGATTTTAGTGATAAAACATATATTAGCCCACAAACTACTAATTAATAATCATAGCAAACATATAAGTAATCTGAAGATTTGGGAACAAATTTTCAATAATATACTGGCTTAATGAACGGAGCCCAGGAAACTACCTGGATATATATATAGTATAAAGTCTAACCCTATCAGGAATCATATTATTACAATATATTATCCCTAGTGATAAGAATCTTCATATGTACTTCTATGTTAAAATATGGAAGCATTCATGTAAATAGTGTACATATGTTATAAGAATGTTGTTAGAAGCTTTGTTTGGGAAGTACCTGTGTATTTCTCAGTCAAATGTTTGCATGAATATGTTGAAAAATAATAAAGAATTATTATTGAAAAAAAAAAAAGAAATTGTTATTAGCAGCATATGTTTAACTGCCATATGTTAGGATGTTTCTGCTGTAGACTGTCAATGCATCTCATATCTTACATTAAGGGAGGGAACCATCAGATTAATATTTTCCTAGGTTCATAGGTATATACTAGGCTAACAACCATCATGACTTTTATAAGCCATACACCTCATCTAATTGTGTCCCCTTGTAACAGGGACATCTATTTGAAGAGGTATGTTAGTAAGGAAACTGATAAAGATTTATTGGTGGAGGAGCATGACAGTTAGGGAATATTTACTGTCAGTGTCTATCAGATATATGGGAGCCAAACTGAGGTTACATTTTATATTTCCCATCGACTGGTCAAGTTTACATTTCAATAGGGTTGGGATGGACACTGGTTCACATGGATGGGGAGACTATACCAAAGCATGAGGTTCCTTTGAGACGCACATCAGTCTCACCAGCATGTTCTATTTATGTCACAAGCAAAGTTTAAATCTTTGGATCAAGTGTTTCTGGTGCTGTTCATTTTGTGGATGTGCAAAAGGTCATTCAGGTCTGGATCTTTGGATGCTTTATATGTGAGGGATCTATTGCTTCTCAGTAAAATGTAGGAGATAGAGTACAAAGATAGGGCTCTAAGGTAGTCTGTATTAGTGTGTTAATACCTTGGATTCTCTTGGTGAGGTACCACTGGGGATGTTCCAATTATTTCATATGACTGGTCAGGTGTATGCCAAAGGGGGCATTATAGTCAATGATTGGTCTTATAAAAGCTGAGTAAGTGATACTATAACTTTCTTGGATCTGGATGCCATACTCTTACTTATATGTTGGGCAACAAAGAAAGATTTTCTTACTACCTTGGCTGTGTGTTGGTCAAAGGCCAGACAACTATCTGCATATGTTTCTAGATCCCTGTCTACCAAGTCAACTCTTAGGTGTCTTATTAATAGAGTAATTAACTTGTGCAGATGTTTTAATAACTCCCATAAGAACCAAAAAAATCAAAGCTAATGCCGCCCCCTGGCTGTCCAAAGAAACCAAACTTACCATGCTATAAAGAGATAAAACCTAGAAACTTTATCAAAAACTAAACTACTCAACTACCTACTAGTATTCAAACAACTTTGTAACTCTGTAAAAGAACTTATAATCAGAGATCGTAAACTATACTACCTCAAACTTCAAACCACTCACTCAAACCACCCAAAAAAGTTCTGTACAACAATCTCCTCCATCCTTCACCCTGGTAACAAAAAAAAACCCGTCCTAACCCAGACCTTACTGACCTAGACACTGCCTGCCAATTTAACTCCTCCTTCATAGAGTGCATAGCCAAACTATCCTCCTCTTTTCCCCAACCTCCCAGCATCAACTTTTCCAGCCCCCCAACCCCACCAACCACTCACACGCCCCCCCTCAACCTATCCCCACAAGTGCTATAAAAAAAACTACTACTCCAACTAAAAGCCAGCTGAAATACACCTGACAACTTCCTGACTACCTTCCTAAAATGAGCTGCTGACAGTATTGCCCTTCCCATTTCCATCTTAATCAACAGATCCATCTGGCACCATGCATACATCATTCCACTACACAAAGGAGGCAAAAACACAAACACCTCCAATTTCAGACCTATAGCTATCCTTTCACCCATATCAAAAATCCTTGAGAAATGTATCCATACTCAACTCCTGTCATATCTTACTCAAAACATCCTTCGTACCTCTACTCAACATGGTTTCCACCCTGGCCACAGCACTATGACTGCCCTGCTAGCCTTTCTTGAAATCATAAATCAAGCTCTGGACTCTGGTAAACTTGTATCTTTCCTGTTCCTTGCGCTGTCCAAAGCTTTTGACACCGTCTCCCACCCCCTACTCTTAACTCAAATCTCTTCTCTCAACTGCTCTACCTCCACCTTAGCCTGGTCCTCAAGCTACCTCTCTGAACATCAACAAGCCATCCAATGAAAATCCTCAACCTTCCCCTCTCTTCACACACCCACTGAAGTCCCAAAAGGTTCAGTTCTTGGAACACTACTCTTCACCATATTTATTAACAACTTTCACCATGCCATCCCTGAATCATCTATAATGCAATATGCAGATGACGCTACAATCATTTGCTCTGCCATCACCCCATCTAAACTTCTTCTAAAAACTCAATCAGCCTTCTCTAAAACTGAATCCTGGATGAAAAATAACCACCTTGCCCTTAATGCTAATACAACTAAATTGATGATCTTTTCCCCCTCCAGAAACTCTCAGATAGACAAACTTTTTCTCAATACTCAGTAACCATAACATCCCAATCGAAATCAATTCCAATACAAAACTCCTTGGTGCCATTATTGATGAGCATCTAAAATTTTACACCCATATTCAATTCCCCATTAAAAAAAAACACCAAAACTTGGACTTCTATACAGAACAGACACAACTGCTACCTCTCCCCCTCCAGCAGAAAAACCCTAGCTTCCTCCTACCTGCTCCCCTCTGTTATGTATGGTGCCCCCCTGCTAAACAAGTTCCAACTTGGTCTACAACACAAACTAGAATCATGCTATAATAAAATAAGCAAATTTTGTACCAACTCATGCTCTACAGTGGCTCAAACTTCCCAATTAACTAACCTTGCTTACACTCACTAATGCCCACAAGCTCATCCACAAACCCACTAGCTTCCCCTCTCTATCTCTACTGTACTAAGCCCCTACATCCCTAATCATTCACTAAGATCAGAAAACCTAAACCTCTTACAAATCTACGAATCCTCTCAACCCCCTGGGCCACCTCCTAATCTTCTGCTCCATTTCCAAACTTTGGAACTCTCTCCCTCCCACTCTTCACAATACCTTTGATCACACCAACTTTAAATCCCTCTTATTCTCCTATCTTACTACTAAATGGTTATGCCCATCCCACTCCCCAACTTAGATTTCCCCCTCTGTCCACTAACCTCTCCGCCCTCTGCTCAAACATCCCTTTATATCCCAATGGGACAGTCCTCTACTACACACACCCCTCTCCTGCTGAGTCTGGTGTCCTTACCTAAAAAAAAAAAATTAATTTCCACATTTATTCTTATTTTTCTTTAGCAAAATATGAATAATGCATTCATTTATTTTTATTGTACTGTATTCTGTTTTAACACATCAGAGTTTGTACTGCATGCTGTATCTTTCACTGACTAAATTGACTGCATATATTGTTTCTCTGTAACTGTTCATTGAAACTTTTCTCCCTGTGCCTCCACTGAAAACAGGCTCTTCGTGGCCCAGTGGACATCCCCGGTCATCAAACTGAAATAAATTAGTTTTAGGTTTGCTTATTCATGAACGAGTATTTAAGGGACTGCTGTTTTATACTGTTTTCTTCTTTGAAGGTTCTTTAGCAAAGGTGCTAGAGTGTACATTGGAATAAAAGTTTTATTCTTTTTCTGGATCTACTGGCTTATGTGTGGTTTGTGAATTTTTTGTTCTTTGCTTTGATTTTCTGGTTCAAGAAATATTGTGCCTGCAGGTTGGAGCCAGTTTATGTTTCACAGTCTATAGAGAGACAGTTGAAGTTTCCCATGGATTTGGTGTTTGGTTGGATGGGGAGTGCATTCAGCAGGTCTAGGTATGAGTTATGGGATTCTTGGGTCATAGATTGCTTGTTAGGATATGGTAAGGAACTTTATCTATGGTAATTTGCATGTGGATGAATTCCAGGGCATTGTCCTGTTTAACCATCCAAGAAGTATACTTGCTGCTAATGGGGTCTATATTATATAAGCAAACGCACAGAATTCAGAATGCTATATAATCGATCAACAAGCCCCAAAAACTCAAAATGTCGAACACACATCAGTGATTTTTCCCCAGGGAAAAAAATTGCGGATCCGTAAAAAAAAAAAAATCAAAACACAAAATAAACTGGGGGGCTTTGCCCCAACACCCCCCGATATGGAGGGCTGTGCTCCCCACACCCCTCCTACGTAAATATACCAACTTGCAGATTGCACCACAATGGAGGAAATGGCAAAGTCTAGAAAATGGGCCAGTGATTTTTTCCCCTAGGAAAAAAAACACTGTTCCGTGCTTTCGGTATTTTGCTATTTCACGTAATGACGTTGGACTAAACAGCATTCACAATTCATTGCATTCCCTACAATAGGGACCCTTTCTAATGTACACCCCTCCACCTTTAGTCCTTGTTTGTGCAGTTGATGGTCTAAATGTGTGGGAGCTACTGAAGCCTTGCACTGCTGGAATACTGTTTGCAGTGTTAAACCCCATCTCTGTAATGACACAGATGTTTATATTCTCCAGAGTGAGCAGAGATCGTAGGGTATGGAGTTTCTTGTTAAGGCTGTAGCTTTGAGCGGTAACACCTTTAGGTTTTATTTACTAAGTCAGCAGTTTTGTATATTTGGCATTGCCTGAAAAAGGATCTAATGGGGTTGATAACCAATATCTGGAAGCCCAGGAGTGAGAGGTCTAGACCACCCTTGGCAAAGCAATGTGGTCTTTTAACCATGTCCTCCCATACTGATAAATATTGAATCTCCCTGGAATGACACCAAAAACTTAGCCAATTGTTTGTATATCATTATTTGTTCATACTGTGGCATCATCCCAGGTGAAGATAGAATGCTGCTGAATGCATGTCACATACTTTCTGAGACACATATTCAGAGAGATCCATAATGCCACTCTTCATATAGTCTAGTGAGGTAACTATTAGCAAAAGAGAAAATTTAAGGTAGTGGCACACTGACATACTAACACTGCTCTGTTGTTTAGCACAACAAGATAGAAGTCAATTTTAGCAGTTAACTGCCAGAGGCTTTGAAAGGATGGGCCAACTAACAGTGATACAATTTTAAGATAAGATCTATAACAATAACAGAGACTGCTGTTTAATGACCATTGATTCAGACATAATTACAAAAATAGTGAGAGGCAATAAGAAGGCGTTCTGGCTGTCAAATGAAAACTGAATGGGGACATTTAGTTTAAATTTCTGAGTGGTTCTATCACAAAATGATACAGCAACTTCTACCCTAGTTGAACTCACAGTATCTAAGACCAAAGTGAATGCTTAAATGGTTACGGTAGGGGGGTAAATAAATGAGGTTTGGGAACAAACCAGTTTGTTCAGGTACTTCTTTAGTTTAGGGGTTAGAAGGAGTTAAATGGGGGTGGGGGTTGTTTTGGGGAAGGAGGTTAAGAAGTAAGGAGGTTTGATTATTGCAAACCTTTTGGATTTGGCATGTCAAAAGCTCCTGGCACAAAATAATTCAGGGTACTTCACATGCGTGTCAGAGGTTCACCATCACTGGATTAGACTCTGGGAAGAAAAGGGTTAATTTAATAGGGGGAAGCTTTGGGAAAGTGAGGTAGATGTAGGGTGGGGCTTAGGTGTTTTATATGAGTGTAACTGGGAAGGAGAATCATATTTAGGAGTAATCTTGCTACACCACCCCCTCCCTTTCTTTATGGATTATTTTGGAAGGGATGATGCTTACTGGTAACTTTTTGGACCCAGTTATTAAGATCGAATGCCATTTATGACCTTTCATATGTTCTTTTTAGATTCCCTAAAAATTCACTGACTACCTCTTTCATGATCACATTGTGTAGTTCTTTGTGGAAGGTTGTAAGTTGGACTTTTTTTTAACTGACTAGTTTACAACTAGTCTTAAATTTCACTTATTTGTGCTGGCACTGAACTGCATGCTGAAGAGCTGTCTTTTCCTTCAGTGTAAGGAGAAACTTCACAATAAGTCAACTCTGTTTTTTGACTGCTCATAAAATATTTTTTTCTGCCATGAAAAATGTGAGAAAAGAATACGGGTATATAAGCTAGTAAAGAAACAACCATTTATAGTCTATTTATGTAATACATTTAATTAATGTCTGTGTCACCTTGTAGAAAAGTAAATAAATAGCATATATTCGCTGGACTGGTAATTGGCAGGCTGTCATAACCACACCATTAAGGTCAGGAGTATTTGCTGTAGACAGAAAAATGTCACAAGTGGTGTCTTGTGTCTGACCTGGGTCTGCTCCTCTTTGGTATATATTTTGGTGACATAAAAGCTTATATCAAGGGACTTTGATTGGCAATGGGCATTGCTTGAGCTAGGGTATCAGGATTTTGATCTTGGTAGGGGAATCAACAGAAAAAGGCAGTGATTTTATTTTTAAAATTCTGATAAGTAAAGTGAACTAAAATGCTTAAACATGTTATAAACAAATTACCCAAAAGATAGTTTTCACCAAAACTTGAAAATGGGGACCAAGTTGCAGCCCGTAGTATTGACTAGCATCGTAGCAGCACCTGCTTCCCCCGTTTCCTCTGCAATGGAACAGGAAATATCAGTATTTTATGCAGCTGAGGAATGATGATGGTTAGCAGCTTTGGCACATTTAGTCATGTAAAAGATGCCTTGTCCTTAACTTTGTCTCAGATTAATATCGCTGCTGGGAGATAAGCATATCACAGTTTCAGCTCCTGAACTGATATTTTAAATACATAATTACACCCACTTCTATCCTGAATCTACAAGCTTTACAAATGACTGCATGTGATCCTATAACTGTTCTGACAGCCACAGGGTAGAAGTACCTTATACCATGACTCTGAAAATTGCTTTTTGGCATTTTATCTTCACTCTTGCCACCACATACTGGAAATGGGCTGAGATCAGACCACACTGAAAGTTGTAATTTGAAAATAAATAATAGACAAAAGCAAAATTGTTGCGGCAATTCATCATTATTGTCAAACCATCATACTGCTTCCACCACAGATGGAAGTGCAAATTTCCAAAGTTCTCAGACATCAGAACACCAGAAACAATCAGCTAATAAAAGACATCAGTCATCTTACAAAGAAGAAAAATGGCAGTTTCATCCAAAACAAAATCTAAAAATCTTTGGTACAGAAGATCTAAAACTAGCCTTACAACCAATCCAAAATGCAATTCAAAACATGTCAAGACAACTGTCTTCATTTTGCAAAATCTTGCTCGATATATCTAAAAGGCTTGATTTTACAGAAAACACAATTGCTCTTTCTGAGGACAGAATAGTTGTACGAGATTTTTCCAACAAATTAATACACAAGATATTTTGTAACTAGAGGAAAACATAGTTGATCTTGAGGCACTTAGCAGAAGTAATAGCATTGATCAGAGGAGTTTCTAAGCATGTTGAACAACCAGATCAACTCAAAGTAATCATGACATTTTTTGCTAACTTACTGAATAAGTTACAAACATCTAGAAACATCATTACAGAAATTGCTTATCTAGCATTGAGATGTCCCCAAATGAGCAATCAACCTAGGCAGATCTATGCAAAGTTGCTTAACCACCATTTTACTTGGAACAACAACAAAACAAGCTTCTCTATTGATTTGCCCTTACAAATAAAAGTACTGGGGGGAAAATTCTCTCTCTACTGCAACTATTTAATTCAAAATAACATAAAATTTTAGATGATCTACCATGCAAAGCTTTCATTCACTTTTGCAGCTAATAAATATATAATTTATGCAAAGAGCCCCCAAAAAAGTTCCACAAGGTTTTTGGCTTTGCAGTAAGTTACCTACCTGCCAGCCTTATTGGTACTCATTTGAAATGTTGGGACCTGTTACAACAAGTTCCAAAATACAGAGACTGAATGAACAAAAAAATGGATGACCTTATATATGCCATGTCCGAGGTGCCATGTCTCAGAATATCCCCTTGTCTCCAAGGTATGGTGATCTCGGACTTGGTATATATAAGTTCAGGGGGTGCAGGGGTGCTCCCCCCTGCAAAGAGAAGTTTAAAAGAGAAGAGCAATTTTGTGTTTTTAGTCTGTTTTTTTTCAGCTTACTGGCACTCAACATTTCAATAGGGAGCCATCTTAATTTGGGTTATTCTGCTGAGTGGCATAGTGAAGACTCAGGGGATTTGTGTTTCACAGTTCCCTGTTCATGGAAGCAAATGGGAATATTTTAACCGTCTCTATTTTTGGAAGGTACCCTGCAGCCTTCTCCTTTCCAATGTTGAAAGCAATATAAGAACAATTTTCTTTCTTTTTTTTTTTTTTGTGAAAATATAACAGGTACTTTGCTTCTGACTGATCTTTCTCCAGTAAACACAGTTCAGATCTACCAGGTATTAAGAACATAATGTACTCAAACACTATCAGTTACAATCTTTACAGCCTTATTTGGGTAAAGTAAAATGCTTAATTTATTACTTTTTGACTTTTTCTAAGACAATATGATCATTCCTAGACATTCAGAATATCAACATTCCTTTAATCGCTGTTAAACTATAAATAGTAATGCAAATAATAACTCCTTTATCTAGGATAAATGCAGTTGCATTTTTAAGGTCAGTATTAATATAATAATATAAATGTTACTTACTTTAGTCATTGAAGTTGTTACAATGATGCATGCCACTTTCTGAGCTAGTGATTGTTACAATGAATAATATGTTACAGAAGATTAGCCCTTTTACATCTTAGCAGACCTTCTCAATGTTGAATTTTAGTAATTTTAAAATATTACTTTATATATAATTTAAATCTTTAAGAACGTATATTCTCTGTCCTGCAAAATCTGTAATGCATGAGTTAGTTCTCATTTTATTTGTTTATTCTTTTCTAACAAAAAGGTAAGGTTAGGCCCTTTGGGTTAAGGGGGAGTTAGAAACTTCAGTTTTAAATTGTATTAAGTATAACGCAGGCTACATTAGATATTTGTTTAGAAAAAAAACTTTTATAGATTTTTATTGTTTGAAACTCCAGATTTTCCTTTTTTTTCAAACATTTGCTGTGGGCAAAACTGAATAAATGATATAATCACATCTATCTGAGACTCAAATATTTCCAATATAAAGGTTTAGTTACATTCCAGCATATTTATATTATATCTTACATTGCATTACTATCTTCATTAGTAGATCTCTTATGGATAGTAGTTGAATTATAAGATCATGGGATATAAGAGGATTACAATCTTTTAAAGTCTTCATCTGCAAATTTTCTTCATCTCTCTTTTGTAATTCAAAATCAATATTACTTTAGTTCAGGAAACTCACATGAAACCTAAACACTGGGAATCAGTGAAAAATAAGAGATGGATTAAATATATTGTAGCTGTGGGGAACTTAGTGCAGATACTTCAATTTTAGTAAAATCAACTTTTCAAGAACAAATATTAGTCATGCTGCTGATGAAAATGGTAGATTATTTAGTGATTAAAATGACTCCGTTAGAAAAATCAATTGTTCTTTTTAACATTTATGCCCTGTAACAGAACAAGTTGAATTTATTCTTTGAAATACATTGTGATCTAATTAAGTTTAAATATAAGTACTACTTTATTACTGCAGGGGACTGGAACTTGGTTATTGACCCTGACAAAGACAGATCAAACAAACCTAAGTCTTTATATTATCCAACTTTATTGGCGATTTGAGAATTATTAAAATATTTTGATTTAATTGACCTTTCAATATTACATAGTTCATCTATTCACTCCACTAATTCCACTTATTAGTCTGAGTATCATACATCATAGTTGCAAGATGATTTTTCTTCTTAGTATCAAATAATCTGATGTATGCCATTACAGACTACACCGCTGAGACCAAATTTTTCTCAGACCACTCAAAATTAGTCTTTTATTCAACTGGTCTAACTTGAGGGCAACAAAAAAAAAAACTTTTCTGTTGAACCTTAAATTCCCAGTTACTTTGAAAACAGAAACTAAATCCCCCGATAGAAAGATTTTACTTAATCTTGCACATCAAGCAGATCAGACATGCAACTGGCTGTACTGAAAGTTAACATCAGAAGAAACAATTTCTAAGGCAACTTTTTATAATAAACTTTCAAAACTAAAAGAAAACCGTTCAAAAGCTAAACTACACAATATAGAACTTAAACAAATACATATGATCATGCCACTGACTCACAGATTAAAATATCCAAAGGAAATTAAACTCATTATTTCAAGAACAACCAACTCATCATGAATCAAGAATGTTAGCACTATATTCTGAATGGACACAAACTCCATCAAAACCTTTAGCCAGATTAATAAAAAATCAACCAACCCCATCCTTTAATGTGAAACTTAAATTTGGCAATACCAATCTTAACTTCAAGAAGTGTATCTCATATACTTTTGTATTCTTTGGGAAGGTCACCAAAGTAATAGATTAAGGCAAAATCTTTCACACTGCCTACCTTAACATGATCAAGGCATTTGAAACAATACCCTACTCATGCATTGTTGATAAACTCAAAAGGTTAGGTATAAAACCTTATGAATTTATCAGGCTGTGGATGGTAATTCATTACTGAAACTAAGCAGAAATTCTTTAAGATTCCAAGAGCAGGATAAGTTATTTTTTACACTTATTTCATTGAATTGCACTTCTGTAGCACTTGTTTGTGCTATACAGTTAATCTACTACATTTTGCACTGTTATAAAGCTTTTTTTACTGTTTCACTGCATTTATGTACTGTTTTATACTGCTTTAACTGTATTTTACACTGCTAGATATGGTTTCATTACTCTAATTGCATGTTTACTGAATTACTTAACTGTAAACGGCTTTTTCATACTGAGAGTTGTATTTTCTGTTTGTGAGTGCTTTATCTGTGCTTTTCTGTGCATTTTTTATTTTTGATGTTTCTGTGTTCTAGTTTAGCCTGTTTGCAGTTAAAAGCATTCTCTAGAGTCGGCTTGTTCCTTGATCTGTTTAAAACATTCATTTAGTGGCTACAGCTAGTAGTTGTAATAGTGTGCATTACTAAAATTGCATTTTTATTTAATTACTAGATTGTAAACTGCTTTTTTATAATGAGACTTGTATTTTCTCTTTGTGAGTGCTCTCTCTATGCATTTAAAGTGAGGTAATTCATTACTGAAACTAAGCAGAAATTCTTTAAGATTCCAAGAGCAGGATAAGTTATTTTTTACACTTATTTCATTGAATTGCACTTCTGTAGCACTTGTTTGTGCTATACAGTTAATCTACTACATTTTGCACTGTTATAAAGCTTTTTTTTTACTGTTTCACTGCATTTATGTACTGTTTTATACTGCTTTAACTGTATTTTTCATTGCTAGATATGGTTTCATTACTCTAATTGCATGTTTACTGAATTACTTAACTGTAAACGGCTTTTTCATACTGAGAGTTGTATTTTCTGTTTGTGAGTGAGATCTGTGCTTTTCTGTGCATTTTTTGTTTTTGATGTTTCTGTGTTCTAGTTTAGCCTGTTTGCAGTTAAAAGCATTCTCTAGAGTCGGCTTGTTCCTTGATCTGTTTAAAACATTCATTTAGTGGCTACAGCTAGTAGCAGTAATAGTGTGCATTACTAAAATTGCATTTTTATTTAATTACTAGATTGTAAACTGCTTTTTTATAATGAGACTTGTATTTTCTCTTTGTGAGTGCTCTCTCTATGCATTTAAAGTGAGGTTTCTGTGTTGTGCTCAGGTGGCATAATCTTGATAGAAGCCTGCTGTTGTCCAGGCCTGGAAGTTTTGTTTGTTGAGTTTCCTGTGTTTCTGGCAGCCATTTTCTGCTGATAGTCTGTCTTCATTATTATTGAGAATAACAGGGTTTCCTGAACTTCTGCAGTACGAGTGATTGGGTAATAGTAGGGGGTAATAGGACTGAGTGGTAATTTGATCTTCTAACTCTTCCATCCTTACTGGTATATAAACCCTGTGTCTGGAAAAGGTTGTGCTTGTATTTATCAGACTGTGGATGGTAATTCATTACTGAAACTAAGCAGAAATTCCTTAAGATTCCAAGAGCAGGATAAGTTATTTTTTACACTTATTTCATTGAATTGTACTTCTGTAATGCTTATAATTGTACTAGACAGTTAATCTACTACATTTTGCACTTATAAAGCTTTTTTTACTGTTTCACTGCATTTATGTACTGTTTTATACTGTTTTAACTGTATTTTTATTGCTAGATACTGTTCCATTACTCTAATTGCATGTTTACTGAATTACTTAACTGTAAACTGATTTTTCTTACTGAGAGTTGTATTTTCTGTTTGTGAGTGCAGCCCACAAACTCAGTGTACCACTCAGATACAGCCCATAAGGCATAACATACACAACACTCTAGTCATAGGTGACTCTATAGTCAGGCACACTGATATTCCACTCACCAGGCTAAACAAGGAGAAAGTTACTGTCAGCTGCCTGTCTGGTGCCAGAATCTGCCACATAATGCACGCACTCAGGTCACTCCACAACAAGTAGAAATATGACTCTGTTATTGCCCATGTTGGTGTGAATGACCTGAGATGTACCTCCCTGGATGGAATACATGAAAAGAGACATGGAGGAGCTCTCCGATTTTGTAGCCTAGGCAGATATGACCCTAGCCCTGAGTACTATCCTGCCATCACCCAGAATGATAGAAGGACAAAATGATTGACTTCAAAAATTGGCCAAGCTTCTGGTGTCATTATAAGGGAATCCAGTATCTGTCTGCCTGGGATGACATGATCAACAGACCACGATGCTTTGCCAGAGATGGCCTGCACCCGTCGCCCTTGGGATTCCAGATACTGGCAAAGGCTCTTGCCACCCCTATAGTGCCTTTTTAGGCAAGGTTCAAATGACAAACTCACCACCATAACAGGTAAAACAAGCAAAATCTGAGGGTAATGCTACTCAATGCTAGAAGTCTAAACCTCAAAATGCACTCACTCGGGGCACTCCTTAAAATGGAGAACATTGGCATCTGTGCAGTGACAAAGACCTGGTTTAAAGCTCATGAGCGCATCCCTGCATTACCAGGCTATAATTCATACCACACCTTTCGGCCACCTAACCCAGACCGAAACACTAAAGGCGGAGGCGTGTCCATATTCGTTAAGGATATCCACACCTCCAAGCTAGTTGCTCAGCATAATGCATCCGAGATTATCCAAGTTCAACTAACTCTGGGCAAGACCGCAATCCAGATTGTAGCTTGCTACAGACCCCCCACCATGCCCCAAGATTCCAACTCCTCTTTTCTTAATACACTTGAAAATATTAGGGTACAACCCAACACCTTAATACTGGGTGATACTGGGCGATTTCAACTACCCCACTATTAACTGGGAAAACTACTCATGTACCAACTCTTTTGCTCAATGTTTTCTGGAATTCATAAATTCCAACGCCTTGAATCAACATATCCACACCCCCACCAGGGGCAGCAATATCCTAGACCAGGTCATCAACAACATGGGTGACCGGTGTTCCACACCAGGGGTCAATTCCTCGTTGGACAGATCCGACCACAAGCTAATCACCCTAAACATCCACATCCCGCCCCCACCCCCATTAGGGAAACAACCGTAAAAAAATTCTACAAAGCCAACTTCACACTTAAGACAGAAGGGGCAAACTTCATGACACCCATGCTGACGGACAATAGAAGTATGACTACTGAAACCTACACAAATGAACTTTATAAACACTTACACGAGTGCATGGATCATGTTATCCCTGATGGAACCAAGATGCTATCCTCCAAAAAAAGGAAGCCAATCCGGTGGTCTTCTGCCATAAACAAACTCTACAACAGAAGAAAGAAACGGTTGAAAAAAGAGAGTAAAATCCCATGATTGGAGGACCTCCCTGGTCAACCTCAGTAAGAAGCTTAGATCCCTCATAAAATCCTCCAAAGCTAGTTATGAAAACAAAAGACAACCACAAAGCATTCTATAGCTATGTCAAGAATCTCAATGGCAACACTCAGATCTGCTCTGAGTTACAGCACAATGGCACTAATATAAAGAACCAAC